>NC_135909.1:8125878-8195621 GCF_964194155.1 Cetorhinus maximus
CAGGAGCCTCACCCCCTCTGCACGTTGCCCTCGAGGTGGCTGTGGTGGGGAAGAGACCGTTGTTCACCTCCTTGTGGATTGTGCCTTTGCAAAGAAGGTCTGGAGAGAGATGCAGCGGTTTCTGTCGAGGTTCATCCCGAGCAGTGCGGTGACACAGGACTCTATGCTCTATGGGCTATTCCCAGGGACACACACCGAGACAAACATCAACTGCAGCTGGAGGATCATCAACTCGGTGAAAGACGCTCTTTGGTCTGCCCGAAACTTGTTGGTCTTCCAGCACAAAGAGTTGCCCCCGACCGAGTGTTGCAGACTGGCACATTCCAAAGTCCAGGAATACGTGCTGAGGGACGCACTAAAGCTTGGGGCAGCTGCCGCAAAGGCGCAATGGGGAAGGGTCGCTGCCTAAGACCTTTCTGCCACAGTGCAC
This sequence comes from Cetorhinus maximus, assembly GCF_964194155.1. Classification (NCBI taxonomy): domain Eukaryota; kingdom Metazoa; phylum Chordata; class Chondrichthyes; order Lamniformes; family Cetorhinidae; genus Cetorhinus; species Cetorhinus maximus. Next base: position 8,126,309 of record NC_135909.1, read on the forward strand.
CGAGGGACTGGGAACTGTTTAAATCCCCTCGGGCTGTACAGCTCAAAATGAATGTCTGCAAATGATTGTAATATTCATTGTTTGTGCTGATGCACCTGGTGATACATGTTGTAAAAGTTGAACCTGATTGTACCCTTGTAATGGTGTTTTTGAAATGGTTTGGAATGTGGTTGAAGATATTTCATGAATAAAGTATATTTCTGCAAAAAAAAAAGATTCACTGTCTTGTTGACTGGCACCACGAGTGACTGTAATCTGTGGTCCCTGTTAGGAAAGCTGCTGAGATGATTTAAAAGTGGTTGCTGATTTTTAACTGGGGTACTGACTGTTCATAAATAAGAGTGCACCTTTCAGTCTGTCTCATTTGAATGAACATTGCTGAGAATTTCACCCCCATAGGTCTGATACAATTTGTAAACGCCCCAATATCCTGAAATATAAAAGCATAGCAGGTGTTCCTTAAACAGGTGAGGAAAAAACCTGGCAATTCAGTGCTCATTACTAAACCCAATTCAACAAGTGTCTAACATAGTATGGACACGGTGCTGCGGTCATTTCTGGGAGACTGGCATATGGACTATTAAATTATATAACGATACAGGACGGAAGGAGGCCATTCTGTCCCTCAAGCTTCTGCTGGCTTTCTGAGAAAGCTATCCAAGTAGCTTCACTAATATCTGCTCTTTCCCCATTGGCTTGTAAATTTTTCCTTTTCAAGTATTTATCCACTTCCCTCTTGGAAGTTATGATTGAATCTGTTTCTGCCACACTTTCAGGCAGCGCATTCCAGGTCACAACGACCCACAGCGTAGAACCACTTCTTCTCAGATCCTCCTTGTGTTATCTGTGCGATTATCTTAAATCTGAGTCCTCTGGCTATTGACCCCCATCAAAACTCTTCACGATTTTGAACGCCTCGATGACATCTCCCCCCTTAACCTTCTCTGCTCTAAGGGGAACAATCCCAGCTTCTTCAGACTCTCCACATTAACTGAAGTCCCCTCACCCTCGGTCCCATTCCAGTACGTCTCCTCCACACCCTCTCCAAGGACTTGACATCCTTCCTAAAGTGTTGTGCCCCGAATTGAATGCAACACTCCAGTTGAGTCCTAACTGGCGATTTATAAAGATTTAGCCAATTTGTAATGCATGCCTCTACCCAAGAATCCCGTGTGCTTTTTTTAACAGCCTTCGCAACTTGTCCTGCCACCTTCCAAGGCTGGAGGAGTGCCATGTTTCAAGATTAACAAGTTTGGCTGAGATTTGAGCTGGCAATTCCCATCCATTCTGATTTGCTTCCCTTCCTCCAAAGCAGGGGAAGCAGATATCATATTAATCTTGCTCTAATGAAAATAGACCCAATGATTGTCAAGCAGCTTTATGACTCTAAAGCATTCAGACCTTCATTCCACAGCTGGAATGAAAAATAAATCTCGACATTGTGGGTAAAAAAACCAGCACTCGGTGAATTGGTTCCAATAAATGAGAAACCCCATATGATTTACTGTCGGATTGGTGAGGCTTTCCTTCCAGATTGGTCCTGCGGGCCAGACAGTTGTCAGCCGAACTGTAATACACAAATTGACTCTTCACATATGCAGAGCACTTTGCCTGCAGTAGCGTGTTGAGCTGTCAGAGGATATCAACAGGATGAAATACCTCTCACCGCCTGATGTGGATAAAGCTGTCCCTCCAGTGAAACCGGTCTGAAAGCTGTTACGGGTGCAAAGTGAAATTACTTCACAAGATCAGAATGTTTTCCCAGCGCCGAGTAGCCCGCAGTTCAAAGCTCACTCCAATGGCAGAATTTAGTGGCACAAATTGAGGCTCCTTACCTCACACAGACCACAAAAGAAGACCAGCAGAGTGGAGAGCGCAGTAGACATAACAGATGGGCTTACAATCAATGGAAGTGAATCTCAGTGAAGATTCCCGTTGATGAAGGTGAATTTTAGCGAAGATTATGGTCGATGAGGTGAATTTCAGTGAAGATTACGCACAATGGAAGTGAACTTCAGAGAAGATGACTGTCAATAAATTAAGTCTCAGTGAAGATTGCAATCAATTGAAGTGAGTTTCAGTAAAGACGCTCAATGAGGGCGATCACAGTATGGCTGCCCTACAATCTCTAACTCGTTATGATCCCCATGGAGACCGATAACTTTTTAAAAAAGATATTTGGGTTCCCAATGACAGACTGGATCACACAACACAATTTCAAGCTTGAAGGTTTTTACCCTAATAAACAAACTAAAAGTAACTCTGTCTAAACACTATTTACGAGGCAACTCATACTCTAAGCCACAGAAAAGATCTTCCATTTAATTTTTAAATGAGTGAAAGTTGCCCTCCACAGTTATACTTCACTCTGTCTGTTAAGTGAGCACTTCATCCTCCAGGTACCAGTCCAAAGCTATTCTCAGCTCGTCATGGCATACTTCCTTTTCACTTTTCCAACAGGATAACTTCTAATCCCCAAACTGACTTTCACAGTAAGGGTTACCCTGGAGATTCCTCTCTCTAGCTAAAGCTAGGCAAATCTTCCAGCCCTGCTTAAATCCTCGTAACTTGGTCTCTTCAATTCGAGTGTGAGCTCCTACCCGCATTCTGCGTGGTGAACAATAGAGACTGGTGACTCAATCTTTCTGCTCTCTTTCTCTCAGATTCTCACGGACTAACCTGTCAGCAAGGGTCAGGGATAGCTTAAGAATAACCCAACAACCACAACGGCTTGCTATAGATTCTTTCCCACTCAAATTCCATCTCTATGACAATGTGAATCACATGGACTTTGTATCCAGGTTGAAATGCTAATTAGGTTTCCTTTCAACCCTCAACTTCATTCTATCCAGGGATTAAATAGACAGCTTCAAGTACAATCGATTACAAAACATGACATTCCTAACACCTTCCTGTGAGACTTTTGCTCCCAAGGTGGATGTACAGAGTTGGGAAATTTCCTGGTTGCCACACCCAGCTCGGCAAAAAGTGCCCCAGATGGCGGGACCTTCATTCCAGAGGGTAGGGTGCATTTTGGAGTCAGGTCTACTACCCCTGGATACAAGTCGGAGGCAGACACAGGGACTCCAAAGTGCTGAAGTGGTCTGGTTAAAAAGCCCACCTTGGTTCTCTGGGACTTCATCCCAGTTGTTTTCTTAAACAATAGGCCCTCTAGACCACATCCGTCACCCACTCCCCAAGCCACATTCGTGCCAACTCATGCCAACCCAGGCTCCCACCCACTCCTTATGGCCCCTATGCTAACATAATGTCAACCCATGGCCCCTATGCCAACTTAGCAACTGAGTGCCAACTCATGCTCCCCCACCCATTGCCCTTTGTCTTTACACCTCCATGCCAAGTCACCCAGAATCCACCATGGGCAGGTCTCAGGAGCCAAGCTGAGATGAAATAAAATAAAGTTCTAAATATCAATTACAGAATTCACTATATAAAAAAACACTCTCATTCATAAAAGCTCATTCATTATATCTAGCTCCCCGAAATACTTAATCCCTTATAAAAACAAACTTTTGTATTCATAACCCCACATCAAAGACAGCTAATCATTTATCATAGAGTCATAGAGGTCTGCAGCGCAGAAAAAGACCCTTCGGCCCAACGGATCTGCGCCAGTCAAACAAGTACCTAACTATTCTAATCCCATTTTCCAGCACTAGGCCCATAGCCTTATATGCCATGGCATCACAAGTGCACACCCAAATACTTCTTAAATGTTATGAGGGTTTCTGCCTCTACCACCCTTTTAGGCAGTGACTTCCAGATTCCCACCACCCTCTGGGTGAAAAAATTCTTCCTCACATCCCCTTCAAACCTCCTGCCCCTTACCTCTAATTTATGCCTCCTGGTTATTGATCCCTCCACCAAGGGGAAAAGTTCCTTCCTGTCTAACCTATCTATGCCCCTCATAATTTTATACACCTCAATCATGTCCCCCCTCAATCTCCTCTGCTCCAGGGAAAATAACCTCAGTCTATCCAATCTCTCCTCATAACTAAAACTCTCCAGCCCAGGCAACATTCTGGTAAATCTCCTCTGCACTCTCTCTCTCGTGCAATCACATCCTTCCAAAAATGCGGATTCCAGAACTCCACGCAATACTCTAGCTGTGGCCTAACCAGCGTTTTATACATTTCCAGCATAACCTCCCTGCTCTTATATTCTATGCCTCGTCAAATAAAGGCAAGTATCCCATATGCCTTCTTAACCACCTTATCTACCTGTCCCGCTATTTTAAAGGACCACTGGACATGCACACCAAGGTCCCTCTGACCCTCGGTACTTCCCAAGTCCTACCATTCATCGTGTATTCCCGTGCCTTGTTTGTCCTGACCAAGGGCATCACCTCACACTTACCCGGATTAAATCCCATTTGCCACTGGTCAGCCCATCTGGCCAGCCTGTCTATATCCTCCCGTAATCTAAGGCTATCCTCCTCACTATTTACCACCTCACCAATTTTTGTATCATAATAGCCTCTTTAATAACCTCTTGATGCTGTAAATCAAACTGCGAACTTACAGCCCCCCACAGGGATAGTGATAGGTTGTGGAAGCAGTCAAGCAGTAATAATGCTACAATGATAGCACTTAAGGTTTTGTCAACAAACAACTATTGAAACTGCAAGCACAGATTTTTTTTTCAACTCACAGACACAGACAGGCTGCTTTCTTTTCAAAATTTAAAGGGCTGGCCATTTAAATAACTTGACAGTTCCATAGACCTTATCTGCCTTTTACGAGCATTTACCTCTATTTTAAAGAATCATAACTCACACACTGTGGGATATGGCCCGCGCTTCAGCAGAAATAGAGTCTGTTTCAACCCAGCAGTTGGGTTTCCATCTAATGACATCTTGCCCCCATTGCCCTACTGGCGGAAATAGGATGTGTCGGAATGAGGGCAAGACTTACGGATCTTGGTTCCCATCACAATTTTGGATAAGCCGTGGGCTTATGACTTTGCTGGAAATCAGAATCAAAGGCAGAAAATACTGGAGACACATAGTATGCATGTCAATATCCAAATAGGGAGGACAGGCTATTTTTACAGGTATTGAGCCTTAATCTGATGTGGCAAAGGCTGAATGCCTGAAATGCTAAGCTGTCCTATCAATTTGCAGGTGTTGAACGGTGATGCTGTATACTTTCACCAATATCTGCATTCACTATGGCTGCTTGGTATCACCCATTTGTACCAGTCATTCTGGGGAGACTGACAACTGGGCATCGCTCTCCCACTCTCGCATAAAGAGTTGGCACCCGGCTCCAGTGTGGAACGCAGACAGCCAGTGGCTGTTTCTTGGAAGTCCTGTGGATTGTTTCTTCCCATCACATTCCGCTAACTTAAACTCTGGCTGTTGTTTCATCAGGGTGTTTATGCCATTGATGGAGCGGCATCATTGTGTCTCCCTCAGCTTTGCCCCATCACCAAACATCGGTTCTCTACCTTGTTCTGTCTTCAGTGGGAACTTTATCAGGAAGTCAATGCAACTCTGCCCTTAGGTGACAATTGTCAGTGAATCAACTACCTTCAAAAGTGTTTGATCCACCTTGTGTGACTTTGCGGGGTGGAGGAATTTCCTAAGCTTGTGTACTCTGATTTCTGATTCGCTTTTGTTCACTAATCTTATCTCATCATTATGGACTCCAGAAATTTGACAACAGTTGAGTTAAGACTAGCTGGCCTATAATTTCTTAGCTTGCTGTTCAATCCACAGAGCCTGTGTCCTTCCTTTGAAAGATCTATCCAACTAGTCTCACAGCCACACTGCTCTTTCCCCATAGTCCCATATTTTTTTTCTTTACAAGCATTTATTCTTTGGAAAGTTACTAACGGATATTCTTCCACCATCTTTCAGGTGGTGCATTCGACATCACAACAACCCGCTGTGTAAAAAAAAAAAATTCTCCTCATTTTACCTGTTTTTTTGTCAATTTCTTTAAATCTGCGTCCTCTGCTTCCTGACACCACAACCCCCACCCCCGCAGCCACCCACATATCCCCGTTAATGAAATCAGTTTCATCCTATTCACTATATTAAAGCCATTCATGAGTTTGAATACCTCTATTAAGTCTCAGCCTTCTCTACTCTAAAGAGAACAATCCCAGCTTCCCACATCTCCCCATGTATCTGAGATCAAGCATCCTCTACACTCTCTCTAAGCGTGGTGGCGAGAATTGAAAAGAATGCGCTGGGACCTAACCAGTGATTTATAAAGGTTGAGCATGACTTCCTTGCTTTTGTACACTGTCCCTCTATTTATAAGGCCAAGGACCCCATATACTTTTGCTAACAGCCTTGCAAACTTGTCCCGCTCCCTTAAAAGATTTGTGTGTGCGATACTCAAATTTCCTCTGCAGGCTCCTCTACACTGGGGAGACCAAACACTTACTGGGCGACCGCTTTGCAGAACGCCTCCGTTCATTCCGCAAGCTTGGCCTCGACCTTCTGGTCACTTGCCATTTCAATTCGCCGCTTCTCTCTCGTGCTCACGTTTCTATCCTCGGCCTGCTGCAATGCCCCAGTGAAACCCAACCCAAGCTTGAGGAACAGCACCTCATTTTCTGATTAGGCACTTTACAGCCTTCCAGATTCAACATGGAGTTCAGCAACTTCACGACCGTGAACTTTGTCCTCCATTTTGGATTTTCCCCCCATCGTGCCTGTCTGTCCCTTGTTCTCATGTTTTTGCTTTCAGACAGCGCTGGCCTTTATTCTGCTATTAGCACCTACTCTGGAACAATGCTTTCTTCCTTTACGACTACCACTTCTACTCTCTTTGCCTTTTGTTACACGTCATATTTGTTATTTAATCTAACCTATCCCTGAGCCTCCCTTTTTATTCCACCTGACCCTCCCTCCTTTTCAACAGCATAAAACACGTCATATTTCGGCCTCTCTTCAGTTCCGAAGGAGAGTCATATTGGACTCAAACCATTAACTCTGTTTCTCTCTCCACAGATGCTGCCAGACCTGGTGTGTTTTTCCAGCACTTTTCGTTCTTACCTGAAGTTTCTCTGTTCCTATATCCCCTTTAAAATTTTACCAACCAGTTTACATTGGCTCTTCTCGTTCTCCCTATCAAAATTCATCACTTCACACTTGTGTGTGTGTGTGTCAAATTTCATCTGCCAGATGCCTGCCCATTTTACCAGTCTCAGGTCCGATCCTTTCCTCCTGACTGTTCACAGCATTTCCAAGTTTTGAGTCACCTCCCTGTATACCCACGTCCAGGTCATCAGTATATGCTATGTGATTTCTAACCAGCCTTTGTTCACACATTTAGTGACATATTATGGACTCTAGACACCTGCCCACAGTTGAGTTAGGACTGACCTGTCCTGCAAGTTCTCAGCTCGCATTTTCTCTTATCTTAAAAAAAACAGCGGAACATTTGCAACCCTTTGTTTGGCCCAAATCTCATTTTCAAAGAAATTGTGTAAAGTTTGTAGTCAGGCCTCCACGGTCCCCGACTCAAACATGCTCGGCAGTCTGAGGTGCATGCCATCTGGGCTTGCGGACTTCCATATTGTTCCTTCAACTAACTTTTATTTAACGCAGTTGTTTTTGTCTTCAGTTCATCAGTCAGGAAAGGAGCTGCTAATTATACATAATGGAAATGAGCTAAAGATATAAGCATTGCGGGAACGGGATGTTGCCACAATGCACAAGTGTTGTGTGCAAATTCCTAGGGGCAGGTTTCTGGAGCCAAGACAAGCTTGCGATCTTGCCGACAGTCATAAATACTAAGATTACTGCCATCCAGAGTAATATTTCAACATCTGGCATCTCAGGCGTTCTAATTCACTCATAGCTTTCCTTCTGCGCTAAACTCACCTATCTGTTACCCTACGTTCCACTGTTGTATTACTTTGCAGCACAAAGGTCTGGTAAACAATTTCCGATTGTTGCAAAATTCTGCACAGATCTCAGTGCATCCCTGTGCTTTGCATTCCAATCAGATTCACAATGCGCAGTTATTAAAGCAATTAGCCCACAAGGTTTCATGAGCCGATGCTGCACATTCATCACATTTTGTCACTCGCTGCCATCTGCTACTTTTTAAGGCTGACATATTACGGAAGCGATTAAAAGAAGTCCACGCAGCCTTTTTTGCTATTTCTCTTATCAAGGTCTCACTGAGCACACATCTCGATAATGCAGATACGTGTCAAATCAAGTAGAGTCAGTCTTTTGTATACAGTTTCACTTGTCATCCAGCCTCGAGTTGGAGCGCACAGGTGTTGGGAAAAGAAAGCACGCAAGGATCAAATTTATTAACAGAATAAGTGAAATCCTCAGGGGTTTACTAGAATGGTGAGGGTCTTTAGTTATGTGGTGAGACAGAAGAAGCTGGAATCGTTCCCTTCAGAGCAGAGGTGGTTAAGAGGAGATTTCATAACAGCATGAATGGGTTTTGATGCACGAGTTGGGGAGGAACTGTTTCCAGCGGCAGGAGGGTCAGTAACCAGAGGTCAAAGATTTAAGGTAGTTGGCAAAAGGAAATGATGAGAAATACATTTAAGCAAAGAGTTATTGTGATCTGGAATGCACTGCCTGAAAAGAAGCAGATTCAATCGGAACTTTCAAAGGAGAATAACTTGAAAAAGAAAAAAAAATTGCAGGACAATGGAGAAAGAACAGGAGCGGGCGACAAATTTGGCTCTAGCAAAAAGCCTGCACAGGCACGGTGGGTTGAATGGCCTCCTTCTGTGCTTTAAGTTTCTAGGAAGGACGTCGGCCCGTGGAGAGGGTGCAGAAGAGATTAACTAGCATCGTAACAGGATGAGAGTTCTGTGCAGAGACTAAAATTACATTGAATTCAATAGAAGCAAGCCATTCAACCCATCCAGTCCATTTATAGCCCGCCAGCATTTATACTTCACATGAGCCAGTCCAGAAGCCAAAATTCAAAGCAAAATACTGCGAATGCTATAGATCTGGAATAAAAACACAAAGTGCTGGCAAAGGTCAGCAGGTCTGGCAACAGCTGTTGACAGAGAAACAGGGTTAATGTTGAATCTAATATGCCTCTTCTTCGGAAGTAGAACAGAGTTCCGAAGAAGAATCAAGGAGCTGGGATCGTTCTTAGAGAAAAGGAGGTTAAGGGGAGATTTAAAAGAGGTGTGAAAAACCGTGAAGGGGTTATGGTAGAGTAACTATGTCCAGTTAGCTGAGGACACAGGTCTAAGATAATGGTCAAAAGTCCCACAGAACATCTTTTCAGCAGCGAGCTGTTGTGATCTGGAATGTGCTGCCTGAAAGGTCGGTGGAAGCAGGTTCAACAGGAACATTTGAAGGAGAATTGGATAAATACTCAAAGGGAAAAAAAATTACAGGGAAATGGGGAAAAAGCATGGGAGTGGGATGAATTGGATAGCTTAGGACCAAGTACCCTGGGCTGAAAAACCTCCTTCTGTGATTCTACATTCTATGCTTCTATGAAAAAACATATAGGATCCTTGACTTTGCAAGTGTTGGTATAGAGTGAAAGAACAAGGAAGCTATGCTAAATCTTTGTTAAATCACTGGTTAGGCCTCAGCTGGAGTGTTATGTCCAATTCTGAACACCAAGCTTCAGAAAGGAGGTCAAGGCCTTGGAATATTTCTAATGGAGCTTCATGCAGGCAAAGGAACAGGAAGAGGTCATTTGTCTCTTTGCACCTGTTCCACCATTCAACTGGATCAGAATTGGTCCGTGTCTTAACTCTATAGACCCACCTTCATTTCCTAACTCTTTCTACCCCTGTCTAACAAAATTCCATCAATCTCAAAAATTTTGAATTTTTCAACTGACCCCCAGCCTCAACAGCATTTTGTGGGGGGGGGGGCAGAGTTCCAGATTTCCACTCCCCTTGGTGTGAAGAAGTGCTTCCTGACAGCACCCCTTGACAGCCTGGCTCTGATTTTAAGATTATGCCCCCTTGTTCTGCTCTCCCTCCCACCACCAGAGGAAATACTTTATCTCCACATAGCCTGTTGAATAATCTCTTAATCTATACTTGAGAATACAGGTCTAGCCTGTGAACCTTTTCTCATAATTTAACCCTTTTAGCTTCAGTATCATCCTGGTGAATCATTGCTGCTCCAAGGGCAACATCCTGAGATGCAGTGCCCAGAGCTGGAAACAGTACAGAATGCTTCCACCCCAAATCCCACTCACCACCACGGCTCCCTATGAATGAGGGATGGCAATACTTTGAAGGCGTTAGGATGGATAGGGTCTGGCAGCAGCCAGAACCAACAACAGTTGACCAGGGCCCAAGCAGGAGATTTAGAGGACAGGGTTCACGAGATAAAGCTAGGAGCATGTAGCACTGGCTTGAGGACAACCAGAATGCAATGGAAACACGCCACACATGCGCATTGCTGAGAGGCAAAGTATCAGTCGGGAGCAGGAAAGCCTTTAAGAACGCCTGTCAGAGGCAAGGCAAGCAAGGGAAAGCCAATAGCAAACAGAAAATCGGGAATGTGCAGGAGTCAAGAATTAGAGAAAGGCAGCGATCTCAGAGGGCTGTATGGGTGGGGGGGGTGGGTGGTTTACTGATATATGGAGGGGATAGGCCATGCAGGGATTTGGGTATGGAGGGTGAGAATTTTAAAACTCTAAGGCATTGCTGGACTGGGAGCCAATGTAGTCAGCGAGCACAGTGGTGATGGGTGAATGGACTGGCACATGGGTTTTGGATGAGCTCAGGTTTATGGAGGGTGCAAGGTGGGAAGCCGGCCAGGAGTCTGTTGGAATAGTTGAACCATAGGTTGAAAAACAAATGGGTGTAAGAGTTCCAGCAACAGATGCAGAAAGCAAAGGTTGAAGGAGCCTGAAGCTAAGAGCACTGGGAGAGGGGTGATGGGTACAGGATAAAGGTTCTTGGAGCTACTGGAAGAAGAGACGGGCAGAGCTTAGGTAAGTTTGAGATTCTCCTCCAGTTTTCCTTCCTGTGTTTACTTGTCAGTTTTTGGTTTTGTACAGCAGAATACAAGGAGAAACCAGCATGGCCACTCAGAAGATGTTGGAAAACAAACAATTTCAGGGATGTTTTGCCTTTTTATTCTTGTGACTAATCATTGAGGTTCTTGTGAGTGTTTAAGTGCAGAGGGAAGCAGTATTAATCTTGCCCCATCACCCATCAGCCATGTGCTAGATGCAGAACTTTTAATTATCTATAAAAGTCTGATAGGTTGCACATAGGAAGGCTAGGGGCCACAAAAATACGATTTGTTTTACTCAATCACTCGTGTGGGTGTTGCTGGCTAGGCCAACATTTATTGCCCATCCCTAATTGCCCTTGAGAAGTTGCTGGTGAAGCTAACTTAAAACTGAGGGGCTGGCTAGGCCATTTCAGAGGGTAGTTAAAAGTCAACCACACTGCTGTAGGTCTGGAGTCACATGTAGGCCAGGCCAGGTAAGGACGGCAGATTTCCTTCCCTAAAGGACGTTAGTGAACCAGATGGGTTTTTATGACAATGGATGGTAGTTTCATGGTCACCATTATTGAGAATAGCTTTCAATTCCAGATTTATTTAATTAAATTAATTTAAATTTCCCAGTGTCTGTGCTGGGATCAAAACTCAAGCCTCCAGATCATTAGCCCTTTGAGGTACATAAACAAATGAGGAAGAAAGGACTAGAAGATTACACTGATAGGATGGGACAAAGTAGGGATGAGAGGAGGCTCATGTGGAGCAACTCGCCAAGCCTCCTTCAACAGCACCTTCCAAACCCACGACCTCTACCACCGAGAAAGACAAGGGCAGCAGAATTCCATCCCTAACAGCACTGTGGGTGTACCTACAACTCAGGGACTGCAGCGGTTCAAGAAGGCAACTCGCCACCGCCTTCTCAAGGGCAATTAGGGATGGGCAATAAATGCTGGCCTAGCCAGCGACGCTCACATCCCATGAAAGAATAAAAATAAAACTTTCCCCCATGAGTAAAAATGTTTTCTCTGTATTTACCCTATCAAAGGGGAGACAGTGGCACAGTGGTAATGTCACTGGACTCGTATCCAGGTGCTCAGTCTAATCCTCTGGGGACATGGGTTCAAATCTCAGCATGGCAGCTGGTGGAATTTAAATTCCATTAATAGAGTCTGGAATTGAATGCTAGCCATGAAACTATCACCAATTGTAAAAACCCATCTGGCTCACTAACTTAGGGAAGGAAATCTGCCATCCTTACCTGGTCTGGCCTACATGTGACTCCAGACTCATGTTGTTGACTCTTACCAGCCCTCTGAAATGGCCTTGCAATTCATTCAGTTCAATGGCAATTAGGAATGGGCAACAAATGCTGGCTTTACCAATGATGCCCACATCCCATGAAAGAACAAATTTTTTTTAAAAAGATCATAATCTTAAAGCCTGCTATCAGGTCACCCCTCAGCCTTCCCTTTACACAAATATTTTTGTGCAGAGGTATGAGAAATCCTGTCAGAGGTCCCAAAGCGATGATGCAAACCTCACCTTTATCACTGACAACTCTACACTTGCTCCATGACCTGACACACCTCAAAACCAGCATCTCAAAAATCCTCATCGCTTTCAAATCCTGTTCGAGGAACAGATCGGCCAGTGCCGTAGGCAACAAGTTGGAGATTCTGCCTGTTATGAGGCAGAGGGATAAGGGCCCCAAGTTAAACAAGAAGTACAAACAAACGATAAGGTGTAATTAAAATTATGTAAACATGCAGACATTACACATCAGAAATAATTACAGACACTCTCCAGCCAGCCCTGTGACTTTGCTGCCATCCTTAACTGTGCTACAGCGAGGGATGTAATCAAACACATATGATTACCAACTTTAATTAAAACCAGCCAAATTCCCTCTTGCGTGACAGTGCAGCACCTATTGAATATTTCATTAACCAATAGCTTTCCGCCGGGAAGAGCTGGCAGAGTTTCTAAGCTGTCGATTCCACACTCTCCCGTCTGCATCCATTTGGCTGGGCACTTCTTACCTTGTTCCACTGGTTTCAGTCAAGCTCCTGTCAAACCATGTCCCTGCCACGCCCCTGACCCTTCTACCCTCCGCACCCGCCCGCCCGCATCCCCACCCCACCACCACCCAGTTAGGGGGCAAGTTTGCATTAACTTACATTCACCTCTTGCAGTGGGAAACAATGGTGCATCTACACCCACCCCCATCAAGTCTACAGTTCGCACCTTCCAATGTCCCCCCAACCCTGTGCTACAGCCCTTGCAAAAAAAAAGTAAATACATGCCAGACATGATGAAGCCAAGAAGTAAAAGAATGAAGATTTGGACAGCATTTATCCAGTCCTCTACCTGTACAGATTACTCGAGTCTCTTTTGCTGACAATACTGACCAGGTTGCAACTAGTGGAGTGCCACAAGGATCAGTTATTTACACTCCATAGCAATGACTTAGAAGAAGTAACTAGTGTAATATATCCAAGCTTGCTGACAAAACAAAGCTAGGTGGGGTAGTGCACTGTGAGGGCACAAATAGGCTAGAAAGGGAAATCCAAAACAAAAATAAAAATACCTGGAAAAACTCAGCAGGTCTGGCAGCATCTGCGGAGAGGAACACAATTAACGTTTCGAGTCCGTATGACTCTTCAACAAAACTAAATAAAAATAGAAAAGAGGTGAAATATCGGCAGGTTAAGTGAGTAGATCAGAAAATTACCCATGGAATATAAGCTGGAGGAATGTGAAGTTGTCCACTGGTGGGAAGAATAGAGATGCAGGATATTTTTTAAAAGGTGAGGGAGTAGTAAACGTTGGTGTTCAGAGGGACTTGGGTGTCTTATTACACAAATCACATAAAGTTAACATGCAGATACAGCAAGCAATAATAAAGGCAAAAGGTATGTTAGTTTATATAAGTGAGAACCAGACTGCACATAGAAAGTTCAGAGGGGAAGTGCAAAAAGAAATAAGAGAGGCAAAGAGAGAGTATGAGAAGAGACTGGCAGCCAACTTAAAAGGGAATCTAAAGGTCTTCTATAGGCATATAAATAGTAAAAAGGTAGTAAAAGGAGGGGTGGGGCTGATTAGGGACCAAAAAGAGGATTTACGCATGGTTGAGGTATTAAATGAATTTCTTGCATCTGTCTTTACCAAGGAAGAAGATGCTGTCAAAGTCAAAGTGAAAGAGGAGTCAACTGAGACACTGGAAGTGCTAACAATTGATAAAGACGAGGTATTAAAAAGGCTGGCTATGCTTAAATTTGATAAGTCACCAGGGCTGGATGAAATGTGCCCAAGGATACTGAGGGTGAAAAGGGTGGGAGTTGCAGAGGCACAGACCATAACCTTCCAATCCTCCTTAAATACAAGGGTGGTGCCTGAGGACTGGAGAATTGCAATTGCTATACCCTTGTTCAAAAAGAGATGTAAGAATAAACCTAGCAACGACAGGCCAGCCAGTTTAACCTCAGCGATGGAGGAGCTTTTAAAAACGATAATCTGGGACAAAATTAATAGTCACTTCGACAAATGTGGATCTCGTACAGAATTGAAAAAAGGCCAGTTGTGTTTAACTAACTGGATTGGGTTTTTTGATAAGGTAACAGAGAGGGTTCATAAGGATAAGCTGGCTTGCCAGCAAAGTTAGCTAAGTGACAGGAAACAGGGAGCACAGTGGTAAACAATCGTTTTTCGGACTGGAGGAAGGTATATAGTGGGATTCCCCAGGGGTCAGCATTAGAACTACTGTTTTTCTTGATATATATTAATGACTTAGACTTGGGTGTGCAGGGCACAATTTCAGAATTTAGAAGTATTGTGAACTGAGAGGAGGATAGTGATAAGACTTCAGGAGGACATGGGCAGACTGGTGGAATGGGCTGACATGTGGCAAATGAAATTTATTGCAGAGAAATGTGAAGCGATACATTTTGAAAAGAGGAACGAGGAGGGGCAGTATAAAGGATACAAATCTAAAGGGGTACAAAAGCAGAGCTGTCTGGGGTACTTGTGTGCAAATCACTGAAGGCGGCAGGGCAGGTTGAGAAAGTGTTTGGGATCCTTTTTTTATTCATTCATGGAATGTGGGCGTCGCTGGCTAGGCCAGCATGTATTGCCCATCCCTAATTGCCCTTGTTCAGAGGGCATTTTAACAGTTAGTGATATTGCTGTGAGTCTGGAGTCACATGTAGGCCAGACCAGGTAAGGACAGCAGATTTCTAAAGGACATCAGTGAATCAGGTGGGTTTTTACAACAATCAACGATGGTTCCGTGGTCATCATCAGGCTTTTAATTCTAGATTTTTATCGAATTCAAATTTCACCATCTGCCGTGGTGTGATTCGAACCCAGGTCCCCAGGGACTTACCCTGGAATACTAGTCTAGTGACAATACCACTATTCCACTGCCTCCCAAAGCAAGAAGCGTATTGTGAACCTTTATCATACACTGATTTTGGTCTCAACTGGAATTTTGGGTCCAGTTCTGGGCACCACACATTAGGAAAGATGTGAAGACATCAGAGAGAGTTCTGGAAAGATTTACGAGAAGGGTTCCAGAGATGAGGGACTTCAGCTACGTGGATTGCCAGGGAGGGGGATAGAGTTGGTAGCTAATTAACGGAGTTTAGAGTGAGGACTGAAAACAATGACTTCAGTCTTCCCAATGTTTAATGGGAAGAAGTTTCCGCTCATCCAGTACTACACCACAGGCACTGCAGCGGTTCAAGAAGGCAGCTCGCAACCACCTTCTCAAGGGCAATTAGGGATGGGCAATAAATGCTGGCCTATCCAGCGCCGTCCACATCCCGTAAATGAATAAAAGAGAATAAGCAGTCTGATAATTCAGCAACAGTGGAGGAGTCAAGAGAGGTGGTGGTGAGGTAGAGCTGGGTGTCGTCACATGAAAATTAACGCTGTGTTTTTGGATGATGTCACCAAAGGGGAGCACACAGATGAGAAACAGACAAATGAGAGGGCCAAGGATAGATCCTTGGGGGACAGCAAAGGTAACAGTTCAGGAACAGGATGAAAGCCAACTGCAAGTGATACTCTGGCTGCAATTAGATAGATAAGAATGGAACCAGGTGAGACAGTCCCACCCAGCTGGATGACAGTGGAGAGGCATTGGAGGAGGATGGTATGGTCAGCCGTGTCCAAGGCTGCAGTCAGGTCAAGAAAGACAAGGAGGGAAAGTTTACCTTTGTCACAATCACATGGGATGTCATTTGTGAGTTTGATAATAGCTGTTTCGGTCCTGTGGGAGGGACGGAAACCTAATATGAGGGATTCAAACATGGAGTTCTGGGAAGGATGGGAATGGATTTGTGAGGTGCCAACATTTTCAAGGACTTCGGAAAGGGAAGGAAAGTTGGAGATGGGATAGGGGTTTACAACGATGGAGGGGGTCAAAGGTAGAATGGATTCTCTGGAGTTTAGATGAATGAGCGTTGATCTCATTGAAATGTGTAAAATTTTAAAATACTTCACAGGGTAGATACTGAGAGGCTGGGCTAGAGAATCTAGATATTCTCAGGGTAAGGGGTCAACTGTTTACAACTGAGATGAGGAAAAATACCCAGAAAGTGTCACATTATGGAACAGTTATTAGACCCATCAAAGGTCATTTGAAAATTCATTGCAATGCTATAAGGAATCAGTGGTTGAGAATTCGTGATCTGTTTAAATCTTGAACCTAAATACTTCCTTGGGTCTCATGTCACTGACCCCTGTGAATCAGAGTGTGCCCCACAGGTAGACACAGTGAGAGCCAGGGACCGAACAGAGATCCCTCATCATTGTATGTCAGCTTACTGCAATAAATTACACCCAGCCACCAGATTTTCACAATATGGTGGACCATAGATACCAATAGAGGAGAGCTCAGTGTATACAACACATGATAGATTTATTTAATATTGAGCAGGTAAATGAACAGTATTCAGTGCAAATAGTAATTAATGATCAATGTCGAAGCAACAAGCTCTAAATTAATCCTTGAAACTTGGCCACTTGCTTTGTACATGGCCAGACACCTTACCAAGGCACCCTCTCATTCACCTCGAACCCCGATGGCTCCAGACTGCTTCATGCAGTAAAGCCCAAGGGTCAGCCTTCAAAATGAAGCCCGTCTCCACAAAGGCAGCTACCAAACAAACGCAAAGACTCCCATTGGACACTTGTAATTAATTGGATTGGTTCCAAACACTTCCAATAACCTGCTGGATGAATGCCCGCCCAGAGAGAAAGGCAGCAGTCAATCCATGAATATAAACCAGAGTTTGGGATGTGTACAGAATAAGGTGGCAATAACTCACTGTCAGAGCAAATGTAATAAAGAATAATATTGCACAGGAAGGCTTGAAAAAATTGAGCTTTTTCACTGGAACATAGAAAGTTAAATAGACATAGTGGAGAAATTTTCAAACTGTTGGAAGATTTTGAGGGGTCACAGCGAAAGGTTGCTGCCACTGATTGGCGAATTGGATATAAGAGGGGACTGACTGTGAACTCTCACAAGTTAAACAAAGAAAGCACTTTCTTAACAGACAAGGTGAACGAACCATGGAATGCCTTCCCACAAAATTACTGAGACATGACTTCAACTGGAAAGAAATAAATATTGGGAAAAGGGAAGAGGCAGGGGAATGAGATTAGACAGCTCCATCTGAACAACCTGAACCAGCACAGGTTCAACAATACGGGAACAGGAGTAGGCCATTCAGCCCCTCGAACCTGTTGGGCCCAACGGCCTCCTAGTGCGTGTAATTTCTATGAAGGAAGGTTCAAATCTGTCTAAGCCGTTTCCCTGATCTAATCAATTCACGCCAGCAAAGCAAATAAACTCTCATACACAGCAAGATCATTCTGTCTCCTTATGGTAGGCTGGCAGTCCAAAAGGATTTAACAGTCTCATTTTCACTGCCAATCTATTTCTGTCGCCAATCTAGACTTGACAACTAACATTTGCTCAGGAGTCAACCATCCTCGCGGTGACTCAACCGGCCCCTTTGAAGTGACTATGACACATACAAACAGTGCTAGTTTCACACTTAGGTGGTCACCGGATACCTAAACCTCACAAGAAAAATAACAACAATAGATTCTTCTATGGTCTGAAACAGGATGGGACTCACAGGAGTCCCGCTGTCTCTTCCTGTCCTTATTACCCCACTTGCAGTTCTCGAAGGACTCCCGTTCTCCCAGTGGCGTGAAGAGTCACTAGCTCAGGGAGAAAGTCTCGTGCAGTTGGAGAGTTAACCACAGAAAGTAGTTGAGACCAAAACATGGTATGTTTTCAAGAAGGAGTTAGACATAGCTCTTGGGGCGAAAGGGATCAAAGGGTATGGGGAGAAAGCGGGAGCAGGCTATTGAGTTGGATGATCAGCCATGATCATAATGAATGGCGGAGCAGGCTCGAAGGGCCGAATGGCCTACTCCTGCTCCTAGTTTCTGCTTTTGACTCTAGGACACGAGCCGGTTCTCACCCAGACACTCGGCAGTGCTGGGATTCGAAAGGAGTGACGTCAGGGCAAGGGAGAGAGCTGATTGGTAGGTAGTGGGTAAGTGTTTTTTTTCCACTTGAAAGCAACATTACAGATGGTGAGAGTCTCAGCATTTGCTTTTTTAAGGCACACTAAATAGTTATCGATGCGGCTTAAATTTAAGGAAATGGTCTTTTAATTAAAACAAACAGAAAGTATGGCAAGGGAGCTCAGTCCTGCAGCATGTGGGAATTCTTAGACACTCCTTGCAGTCTGGATGACCACATGTGCAGGGAGTGCCACTGGCTTGACCAGCTCGAGCAACGGGTTTCAGAGCTTGAGCGTCAGCTGGAGACACAGCGGTGCATCCGCCAGGCTGAGGGTTACGTGGATAGCACGTTTTTAGTTGTGGTCACTCCACAGCTTAAGGAAGTGCAGTCAGAGAGGGAATGGGTGACCACCAGTCAGAAGGAGGGAGGCAGGCAGGTGGTCAGGAAAGCCCCAGAGTGCATCTCACTCAAGAACCTGTTTACTGTGTTGCAAAACGGTGAGGGTGAAGGTTCCTCTGGAGAGTGCAGCCAGAGCCAAGTTCATGGCACTGTGGGTGGCTCAGCTGTACAAGGGGGGAGGAGTAAGAGTGCAAGCGCAATAGTGGCAGGAGACTCAATAGTGAGAGGTGCAGGCAGGCGCTTCTGCGGCTGCAGGATGGTGTGTTGCCTCCCTGGTGCCAGGGTCAAGGATGTCACAGAACGGCTGCAGGACATTCTGAAGGGGGAGGGCGAACAGTCAGAGGTCGTGGTTCACACTGGTAACAACGACATAGGTAGAAAGAAGGATGAGGTCCTGCAACAAGAATTTAGGGAGCTAGGTAGCAGATTAAAAAGCAGGACCTCAAAGGTTGTAATCTCTGGATTACACGTGCTAGTGAGGATAGGAATAGGAGGATAGAGAGGATGAATGCGTGGCTGAAGACCTGCTGCAGGAGGGAGGGCTTTGGTTTCCTGGATCACCAGGTCTGTTTCTGGCGAAGGTGGGTCCTGTATAAGTCGGATAGGTCGCACCTGAACCGGAACGGGATCAACATTCTAGCAGGGAGGTTTGCCAATACTGTTTGGGGGGGATTTTTAAACTAATTTGGCGGGGGGGCAGGATACAGAGTGGAGGTACAGTAGGGGGTTATGCACAGTCAAACACAGAAGAGAAACAAAGTCAGTCTGGAAGGCATAGCAAATATAAAACGGTTAAGGCACAAGGGAATAATGCAAGGCTGGGTTGC
This sequence comes from Cetorhinus maximus, assembly GCF_964194155.1. Classification (NCBI taxonomy): domain Eukaryota; kingdom Metazoa; phylum Chordata; class Chondrichthyes; order Lamniformes; family Cetorhinidae; genus Cetorhinus; species Cetorhinus maximus. The sequence goes on from NC_135909.1 coordinate 8,146,029, forward strand.
ATCGATTTAATGCGAGGAGTCTTACAAGTAAAGCAGATGAATTGAGGGGGTTGATTAACACATGGGAATATGGTATTGTTGCTATCACAGAGACATGGTTGCGGGAAGGGCAGGACTGGCAGCTCAATATTCCAGGGTATAGAATCTTCAGGCGTGACGGGGGGGCTGTAAAAGAGGAGATGGCATCGCACTACTGATCAAGGAGTCAAGCAGTAAGGAGGGATGGTATCTTAGAAGGTTCCTCAAATGAGGCCATATGGGTAGAACCTAAAAACAAAAAAGGGGGCAAATCGCTTTGCTGGGAGTGTACTATAGGCTTCCAAACAGTCAGCGGGAGGTAGAGCAGATATGTAGGCAAATCTCAGAGAAGTGTAAAAATAATAGGATAATAACAGTAGGGGATTTCAACTTCCCCAATATTAACTGGGATAGTCTTAGTGTGAAAGGCATAGAGTGGGTGGAATTCTTAAAGTGCATCCAGGAGAGCTTTTTGAGCCAGCACGTAGAAAGTCCTATAAGAGATGGAGCGGTACTGGACCTAATCTTAGGGAATGAAGCTGGGCAAGTGGGAGAAGAGTCAGTGGAGGAGCATTTCGAGGATAGTGATCATAGCTTTGTAAGATTTAAGGTGGTTATGGAAAAGAACAAAGATGGACCGGAAATAAATATCCTGAATTGGGGGAAGGTCAATTTCAATATGATAAGATAGGGTCTGGCCAAAGTGGACTGGGAGCAGCTACTTGTAAGAAAATCTACATCAGACCAGTGGGAGTCATTCAAAAAGGAAATAGGGAGAGTTCCGGGCCAACATGTTCCCATAAAGGTGAAGGGTAGGACCATCAAGTCCAGGGAATCCTGGATGTCAAGTGATATAGAGGATTGGATAAGGGAAAAAAAGGAGGCTTATGGCAGATACCGAGGGCTGAAAACAGCAGAAGGCCTAGAGGAGTAAAGAAAGTGTAGAGAGGGTGCTTAAAAAAGTAATTAGGAGAGCGAAGAGGGGGCATGAAAAAATACTGGCGGGCAAGAAAAAGAAAAATCCCAAGGCATTTTATAAATCTATTAAGGGAAAGAGCATAACCAGGGAAAGAGTAGGGTCCATTAGGGACCAAAGTGGCAATCTGTGCGTGGAGCCGGAGGGAATAGGTGAGGTTTTAAATGATTACTTTTCACCTGTGTTCACTATGGAGAAGGACAATGTAGGTGTAGAAATCAAGGATGGGGACTGTGATGTACTTGGACAAATTTGCATTGAAAGAGAGGAGGTATTAGCAGTTTTAGCAGGCTTATAAGTGGATAAATCCCAAGGCCTAGATGAGATGTATCCCAGGCTGCTGTGTGAGGCAAGGGAGGAGGTTGAAGGGGATCTGACACTAATTTTCAAATCCTCTCTGGTCACAGGAGAGCTGCCAGAGAACTGGAGGACAGCAAATGTGGTACCATTATTCAAGAAGGGGAGTAGGGATAAACCAGGTAATTTCAGGCCAGTGACTCTAACATCAGTGGTAGGGAAGTTATTGGAAAAAATTTTGAGGGGCAGGATTAATCTCCTCTTGGAGAGGCAGGGGTTAATCAGGGATAGTCAGCATGGCTTTGTCAGGGGGAGGTCATACCTAACAAATTTGATTGAATTTTTCACAGATGTGACTAGTTATGTAGATGTGGGTAGCGCAGGTGATATAGTCTACATGGACTTCAGTAAGGCTTTTGACAAGCTACCACATGGGAGAATGGTCAAGAAGGTAAGAGCCCATGGGATCCAGTGCATTTTGGCAAATTGGATCCATAATTGGCTTAGTGTCAGGAGGCAGAGGGTGATGGTCGAAGGTTGTTTTTGCGATTGGAAGCCTGTGATGAGTGGTGTACCACAGCGATTGGTGCTGGGACCCTTGCTGTTTGTACTGTGCATTAATGATTTAGACGTGAATATAGGAGGTATGATCAGTAAGTTCGCAGATGACACAAAAATTGGTGGTGTCGTAAATAGTGAGGAGGAAAGCCTTAGATTACAGGATGATATAGATAGGCTGGTAAGATGGGCAAATGGAATTTAATCCTGAGAAGTGTGAACTGATGCATTTTGGGAGGACTAACACAGCAATGGAATGGACAATGAATGGAAGGGGACCCTAGAAAGTACAGAGGGACCTTGGTGTACATGTCCATAGAACCTTGAAGGCAGCAGCACAGGTAGATAAAGTGGTTAAGAAGGCATATAGGATACTTGCCTTTATTAGACGAGGCATAGAATATAAGAGCAGGGAGGTTATGTTGGAGCTGTACAAAATGCTAGTTAGGTCACAGCTGGAGCACTGTGTGCAGTTCTGGTCGCCACATTTAGGAAGGATGTGATTGCACTGGAGAGGGTGCAGAGGAGATTCAGCAGGATGTTGCCTGGGCTGTTTCAGCTATGAAGAGAGACTGGATAGGCTAGGGTTGTTTTCCTTAGAGCGGAGAAGGCTGAGGGGGGGACCTGATGGAGGTATACAAAATTATGAGGGGCACAGATAGGAAGAAACGTTTCCCTCAAGCGGAGGTGTCAGTAACCAGTGGGCATAGTTTGAAGGTAAGGGGCAGGAGGTTTTAGAGGGGATTTGAGGAAAAAACTTTTCACCCAGAGGGTGGTTGGAATCTGGAACACATTGCCTGACGGGTGGTAGAGGCAGGAACCCTGACAACATTTAAGAAGTCTTTAGATGAGCACCTGAAACGCCACAGCATACAGCGCTATGGGCCAAGTGCTGGAAGATGGGATTAGAATAGATAGGTGCTAGATGGCCGGCACAGACACGATGGGCTGAAGGGCCTGTTTCAGTGCTGTATAATTCTATGACTCTATGACATTCATGCCGGGAGTTGGGCTCACACTCCTTTCTGAACTTGGATAGTGTCTCCACACAATGCTACTTCTCTCTACAACCTCTGACAGTGGGAGGCCTTACCTCACTACCTTACAGCTATCTGTGCAAGAACATTTTTGATATCTGGGTCAATACCAACTCTGCACTGCTTAACTAATTCTATTTTTGACCATAAAGTGCTTTCTCAGCTTTATTCTATTTTACTTGCTAGGTGAACTTACCTCGACTTCACTACGCAGCAGGTTAATTTTACCAATGAGAATAGGAAGGCTCTTTATCAATCGATGTACAAAATTTCTATCTGTAAATTGCTTCTGGGGTAATTAAAGATCCTGCACCAGATAAACTATGCAGTTGCTTTGCTCCATTGTGTGACAAGGTCAAAACCACCTTTCCTAACCCAACCTCTGCATTGTACATGCAGGGCTCCCTGTGGTCTCTCTTCTGAGTTATTTGTTTCCAGTACATGGTTGCCTCCGGATCCTTGAGTGATGTTAGACTGCCTCCACCATCAGCTTGGATTAACTGATTTTGGACTGTCTCTTTTGTGTTCTCTATCTGTCTCTCTCTTTCTCTCTCTCTCTCAGTCTGTTTGTGAACAGATTATACACTTTGTTTGCCTCCACTTAGAAATCTCCATCTTCAGGGCCAGTTTTAAGGATACTGCACACAGAATCACGTCTGGGGACTTGTAACTGCAGGGGTACCACGTTATCATCTGTGGACAGCGTGTGCCTGGGTTAATCATTGGTCGCTTGTCAGGGAAGGTGTAGAATTTCAAAGGAACACTGTGCAGAAACAGGGCGTTCGCCCCATACTCGCGTTTATGCTCCTCGTGGCCTCCTCCCACTCTACTTACTTCATCTCATCCTATCGGCATAGCCTTCTATTCCTTTCTCCAGCTTCCCCTTAAATACATCTATACTATTCGCCTCAACCACTCCCTGTGGCAGCGAGTTCCATATCCTCAACACTCTCTGGGTAAAGACGTTTCTCCTGAATTTTGTTTTTAATTCTTTCATGGGATATGGGCGTCACTGTCTAGGCCAGCATTTATTGCCCACCCCTTTTTTTTATTCCCTATTGAATTTATTAGTGGCTTTCTTATTTTCATGGCTTAGTTTTGTGCCACCCAATAGGGGGAAATCTTCTCTGCATCTACCCTATCAAACCCTTTCATTATTTGAAAGAACTCTATCAGGTCACCCTTAAGCCTTCTCTTTTCTAGGGAAAAGAGACGCAGACTGTTCAATCTGTCCTGGTCATTAAAATCTCTCAGCTTTGTGAATCTTTTTTGTGCCTTCTTCAGTGCCACTGTTTCCCCTTTCATAATATGGAAAGCAGAGCTGTGCAGAGTACTTCAATCAGTAAGAAACAGTGAATTGCATTTTTCACAATACCTTTCACTGGTGATGCAGTCTTGTTTTAGAGTACTGGCATTGTCAATCTCTGTGACCATCCTTCACATCTGAACCTTAATAATGAATGGGTGGGCATGGAGCTAACCTATTCAACCATGGGTGGCACAATACCCACGCACAATCTTGCCCACATTCTATGTTAGTATCTAACAGGTTCTGTTGATGGGTGTTAAATACTGCAGAGAGTAACTTACCTCCTGACTCCCCAAAGCCTGTTCACCATCTACAAGAGACAAGTCAGGAGTGTGATGGAATACTCTCCATTTATCTGGATGAGTGCAGATCCAACAACACTCAAGTAGCTTGACACCATCCAGGACAAGCACCCAGCTTGGTTGGCACCCCATCCACCAGCTCAAACACTCACTCCCCCAACCAACGACAAACAGTGGCAGCATGTGTTCCAACTACAAGATGCACCCACCAAGGCTCCTTCGACACCACCTTGCAAACCCGCGCCATCAACCACCTAGAAGTACAAGGGTTACCTGCAAGTTTTCCTCCAAGCCACTCACCATCCTGACTTGGAACTGTATCGCCATTCCTTCACTGTCGCTGGGGCAAAACCCTGGAACTCCCTCCCAAATAGCAGTGTGCCTACGCCACATGGACCGTAGCAGGTCAAGAAGGCAGTTCACCACCGCCTTCTGAAGGGCAATTAGGGATTAGGCCTAGCCACCAACACCCACATCCCATGAATAAATTATTTAAAAAAGCAAGTGGCACTTAAGAGGAAATCTGTTTTAGTAATGGATGAGATGTCATTGCTCCACTGGAGGTCAGCTGGTCCCATTCGCTGATGGGACACGGATGAGGGAGCACAGATTCAAGGTTTTGGGCAAGAGATTCAGGGGAGGGTGTGAGGGGGAACTTTTTTCAAGCAGCGAGTGGTGATGACCTGCAACTCACTGCCTACGGGGGTTGCAGAAGTGGAGGCAGTGATTTCAGAAGGAAATTGGGTGGGCACTTGAAGAAAAATAAACTTGCAGGGTTACAGGGATAGACCGGGGAATGGGACTGAATGGACTGCTTCTGTGCTGTTATGACTATAAGGTTAAAAATGCCCATAGGTGCATCTTAAAGGTGCTCTCTGCTGGTTGAACACACAAAAATACACCTTTGTAGAACTAAAAGAAACAACATTTTATTTGTGCCTATAAATGGCATGCTGAGAGGATATTTCTCCTTCTGGGAGGGACTAGAACTGGACAACACAGTTTAAAACTAAGGGGTCTCCCATTTAAGATGGAGATGAGGAGGAATCTTTTCTCTCAGAGGGCGGTGACTCTTTGGAACTCTTACCTAGAGAGCGGTTAGGTCAGGGTCATTGACTATTTTTAAGGTAGAGGTAGATAGATTCTTGACTAACGGGGGGGGGTCAAAGGATATCGGGGGTAGGCGGCAATATGGAGTTAATGCCACAATCAGATCAGCCATGATCGTACTGAATGGCAGAGGGGTCGAATGGCCTACTCCTGCTCCTAACTCATATGTTCATATGGAGGGATTCAAGATGGTGTCCTCTATGTTACAAGCAGTTGGGAGATTGCGAGCACTGGGGGTGTGGGATTTTAAGGAAAATGAAGAGTGTGAGGTCAAACTGTGAGTGGAACCACCAACAAAAAAAGTGTGAAGGCTTGGATGTAAGATGTGCCATGTGGTCATTAAAGTCCACCTAAATCATGGGAAGAGGCAGATGGGGCCTCAGTTTAACGTCTTATCCCACAGACAGCATCTCAAACAATGCAGCACTCCCTCAATACTGCGTTAGACTGTCAGCCTGGAATATCCACATGCTCATTCCTGGCATGAACTGAGCTTCTGGGTCAGAGGTGATGTATTCCCACTAAACCACTGCTTCCTTTCCTGGCCCCCGTGCTAGCTGACACTGGGAAATGGTTCCCTCTCCTGAAGTACGGTCACCCTCCTTTTCGAAACCGCTATCACCGGCTCCAGCCTCAGAAATCCCACCCTTGACCCTTCTGACCTTATCTCCAGCCTCCCTTTCTTCTTCAAAGTCCCTCAACATGCTGTTACCTCCCAAAGCTGTGTCCATTTTTCCTTTTTCTCCATGTCTAAATCTCCCCAAACAGGTTTCCACACTTCCTACAGCTCTGGATCAGCCGTAATCAAGTCACAAATAGCATCCTCTGTGATGGTAACCATGGTAAATTATTCTGCTCAGCTATCAGGCCCTTCCTTACTGATTCCATGGCTCCCAGTGCCTATGATTCTCATCTTGGGAGTCACCCTTCTCTAAGTAACCACTTCCAACCCTACAATGCTAACAGAGCTTTCTATTCCTGATTCTAGCTTCTCTCAATAACCTCCAATGTACCATTGGCAGGCCAGGCCTGCAGCTTTTTAAGGTCCATGGTCTTGAATTACCTCCCTAATCCTCTTTTCCCTTCTATTAATGTAGGCTGTCGCATCAACCAAGACACCTCTATCATTTCTCTCTGAGGGTGCAATGCCCCCATCGTCCACCCCGTGTGCTTCATTAAGCCTTTCTCTTCTGTTGACTCGACAGGAACAAGACTGGTCCACTGAAAAGGCTCTGCCATTTTACTTAATCCCAGTTTCCTGCTCTGTCTTGACAGCCCAACCCATTGCTTTCCCTATAAAATCCTCAATTCGTAATATACACCTCACTTGATCCTGCATCTCTGGCCTTGTGTTCCACAGTCTCACAAGCCCTGCATGTCAAGGAGTGCTTCGTAGATTTACTATTTAGTTGATTTTGTTATCGTTTTAAGATTATCCTATATCTGTACCCAGGTATTCTACAATCCAGTCGTTGCACTGGTTTAATAAGATTAATATTCCAATTACATCCCAGCTGTGGCCTGAGTTTGCCCTTTTGACGGAGGAATCATGTGAAATGATTTTTAGCGGAATTTTTAAGCAGCGGGATACTTCATTTTAATAACTTTATTAAGGCCAATTGAAAAGGATATGAAATGATGTAATTCCATGTGGATTCACGCTGAGATCTCGCCACTTGGAGATGAGCAACACAGAGAAAATAAGTTTGAGTGTCAACTCACTGAACTTTTTTTGTCTTGAGCTACAGGCAGAAGCTCGCATTTTTATTGCATTTTCAAATCCCCAATTATGGAAACATTCTCCAATTTTAAAATGTGCATATTTGGAATTGCTTTAATTTTACTGAGGCTGTATTATAACTGTTGTTGCAGAGAGGAGGTTAGAGAGATACAGAGGCTGCTTAAAATTCCCCATCATTGTTACCACCTCCAGCCCTACAACCCTCTGAGATTTCTGCACTCCTTCATTCCTGGCCTCAAGCTCATTCCTGATTTCTTTTGCTAAATCCCCACTCCAGGGACATGAATATTCAATCCAGCCTGTGGGAGTGCTGCATTGTCAGCGGTGCTCTCTGTCAGAGGAGATGTAAAACCTTCCATCCAAGGAGTGAAGTTGGGTTCTTGTCACAAGACTATGATATTTTTCAAAATATTATTGTAGGCTTATGGGTATGAGTGTGGATGGTTCTGTCTGTATGGCTGATTTAACTGAATTAGTCAGACAGGCTGCAAGGTTGAAATCATCTAGAGTTAGGTGTAAAACAGACTTTTGAAATGGAGGTGGATAAGCTAGGATGAGGGTTCCACAGAGAAGGTGTGAATTAAATTTGTATTTTTAGATTAGTGTAGAGGTTGTTTGATTTTCAACGGGATGGTAGGATGTTTACAACTAACAAATAAGCAAGGCCAAGTAGTATGTTTATTTTTCCAAAGAGTGCTGGCCACATTGGCAATATGAAAGATTTTTATATTATGGGAAAAGTAAATTTTGGAAGACTTGTAGAGGAATGGGATTTTACACATTAAAAAGAGAGAAACATATATAAAGAAAGATGGAATGTTATGTGGGGTGTGGCCATGTAAGATCTGAAAGGACACCAGGTGAAGCAGCGATGGGAAAAGCCTCTATCTACTTTTGTAAAAGAAGTCTGCTGTGACCAGTAACTAAAGTTGTGTTAAAAAGCCTTTGGAATTCTACTGTCAAGTGGATTTGTGAGGTAACCTTGCTGGATTGATTTTATAATTTCAAATCTATTTTGGACTGTTGCCTTAAAGGGGGTGTGTAGTTGGGAGCCTGCTTAATTAAGCATTTTGGGAACTGTTAAGACTAAGTAACTGTGTAACTGTAATCTTGTGTGTGTTAATTGGTTTTTTTTTCTTTTGTTAATAAATGTTTTAATTTAATTTTTAAAATCTCTAAAGGTGCTTGAGGACTCAATTTTTCTGGATTCAGTGCATAAGCCTTCTTGTATTAAATGCAAATTGCAAAACCGTTGTGATAGTGAGGCCAAGTTTCCCAGGTGGATTTGATCCGCCTGGCACATATCACTTGCCACGTCATAATATTCTCCACCTTTGCCGCTCCTCTGTCACCCTGGTGTCGTGGCCAATATTTGTCCCTCAACCGACATTGCTAAAGCTGGTCATTTATCTCACTGCTTTTGGTGGGAGCTTTCTGTGTGCAAATTGGCAGCCACTTGCAAAAATATTCCCGGACTTTAAAATACATAGACTTTAAATTGCTTTAATTCTGACAATGCTGCATTATATCTGTTGTTGCATGGCTCGGTTATCTGGGATAGGTTGTGATAGTATGCGGAATTTCACTCTGAGGTCTGGGCTGGGCATTTTCCAGTTTCTAAGGCCTCAGGCACAGGGTCAGCAGGATAGCAAATCAACACATGGGGCAGAATTTAGCCCTCGATGGGTGGGCGGGCCCCACCGGCTCGGCGGGCGGGCGGGCAGCTGAACTCCGCCGCCGAAACGGGCCCCACCACCATTTTGAGTGGGCGGGCCAATTAAGGCCCGCCCGAAAGCGCTATGCGCTTCCTGTGCAGGGGGGGAGGGATTCCCCAACTGTCAAAGTGTGCGCTTTCGCGCATGCATGCAAAAGAGCGCACTGCTTCCTGAGACTAAGTGCTGTCTCAGGGAGATTGGTGACAGTTTAAAAAACCTCAAAAATAGAAAAATTAAAAAAACTATTAATATGTCCCCCTCATGCGACAATGTCGCATGAGATGGGACACATTAATAAATATGATATAAAGTTCATTAAAGATTTTTAAAACGGACATGAAATCTCATCCCGCCAGTGGATGAGGTTTCATGTATTATCTACTGCCCGCCGGGGCTCCTGGCCTGCCCGCCAGCCTTAAGCTTGGACGGGCGGGGCCTTTAATTGGGTTAATTATCCTGTCAATGGCCTCAATCCGTAATGAGTTCATAAATTCCTCTTAAACTGCATAAAGATTTAATGATCCATTGTTCAGAAAAACAGATTAATTTTCTTGCCTGGATGCCCATCTTTCTCTCAATTCCATGTTTGGATCCCTCTCCATTCTGGTTTCCATCCCTGCCACAGGTGTGAAGCAGCCTTTATCGGAGTCACAGGTGATATCCTGTGTGACCATACGGCATTATCCCTCATTTTGTTTATTCTTTCATGGGCATTTGTTGCCCATCCCAAACTGCCCTTGAACTAAGTGGCTTGCTAGGCTATTTCAGAGATCAATCACTTGCTGTGGGTCTGGAGTCACAAGTTGTCCAGACCAGGTAAAGATAGCAGATTCCCTCCCCTGAAGGGCCATTAGTGGTTTTTATAACAATCAATGATACACGGCCACCATTACTGAGACGAGCTTTCAATTCCAGGTTTATTAATTGAATTTAAGTTCTACCAGCTGCCATGGTGGGGTTTGAACCCATGTCTCCAGAGCATTAGCCTGGGCCTCTGGATTACTAGCCCAGTGAAATTACCACTACGCCACCATCTCCCTCCTTGCCTTTCTTGGCTTCTCTGCATATTATGGTTGACCACAACCACCTCCACCACTCCCTCTCTTTTCAAGGAGTCCGTGCCTGCTTCCAGTTTCACTTATCTAGTCAGAGTCAAGACAATCGTCTGTAATGGTTCCTCTTTCTGCTCTACCGTTACTGCTGGAGGTCCCCCAAGGGTCCGCCATGTCCTCCAAACGCCCTCTCCATTTATTTGACTCCATGCTAGCTCTTGATGACATTGTCCAAAGACACAGCATCCGACTCCACATGCATGGTGGCAACGCCCAGCTCGACATCACTACCATCTTTCTCAACCCCTCCACTGCCTCTGGTTTACCAGGTTGCTTGCCCTCTATTCAATCCTGGATGCGCTGACATTTCTGCTGCTGAAAAACTCATCCTTACTTTAGTTACCTCTGGACGTGACTAATCTAATGTGCGCCCTGCTAGCCGTTCATCTTCTAATGCCTGTACGAAACCCAGCTGCCCATATCCTAACTCACACGGAGTTATGTCCACCGATCTCCACTGTGCGCACTGACCTACACTGGCTCCCAGTCCAGCAATGCCTCGATTTTAAAATTCTCATCCTTGTGTTCAAATTCCTCCATGGCTTCACCTCTCCCTTTCTCTGCAACGTCCTCCAGACTCACAACCCTCTGACATCTCTATGGTTCTCTCATGCTGCCTCTTGCGCATCTCCACTATCACTTCACACTGGCAGCCATGTTGTCAGCTGCCTGGGCCCTAAGCTCTGGAATTCCCTCCCTAAACTGCTCTGCTTCTCCTTCTTCTTTTAAAAAAACTCCTTAAAACCTACTACCTAGCTTTCGCTAACCCCTCTCCTACTCTCTGCTTCACTGTGTTAATTTTTTATCTAATTGAAAATTCTTAAGGGGCTAGATGCAGAAAGGATGTTTCCCCTTGTTGGGCTGGGCTGGGTTGGGGGGCTAAACCAGGGGACACAGTCTCAGAATAAGGGGCAAGCCATTTAGGACTGAGATGAGGAGGAATTTCTTCACTTTAGTGGGTAGTGAATCTTTGGAATTCTCTACCGCAGAGGGCTGTGGAAGTTCAGTCATTTGAATATGTTCAAGACAGAGATCAATAGGCTTCTAGATACTAATGACATTAAGGGATATGGCGATAGCATGGGAAAATAGCATGATCTAGTTGAATGGTGGAGCAGGCTCGAGGGGCTGAATGGCCTACTTCTGCTCCTATGTCTGATTGCAAAAGCAAAATACTGTAGATTCTGGAAATCTGAAATAAGGAGAGAAAATGCTAGAAATACTGAGCAGGCTGGGTAGTAAATATGGAGAGAGAGAGAGAGAGACAGAGTTAACGTTTCAGGTATGTAATCCTTCACCAGAACTGCACTTTTCCCTCCTCCTCCTCCTCACCATCCAAGGCCCGAAAATTCCTTCCAACGAAGCTCAACACAAGCCTGAGAAAGCTGGAATCAACATTGACTTCTCCAACTGTAGATCATGACCTCTGACCCCATTTTGTGTTGCCTGTGGGTTTTTTTTTTGGCTGGTTCTTATCTCTCTCGTTTCTTAATCCCTTTACTTTTCATTCGGACGGCTACTGTCCAGCCAACGGCATCTCACCTAGGCACATCTTCTGTTCCTTTACCTGTCCCCTTCTCGCTCCCCTTGACTTTGTATTGTCTTATATTCTTTCACGACATGGGCGTCACCGGCTAGGCCAGCAATTTTGTTGCCCATCCCCAACACCCCTATTGTGCCAAGAAATCTTTTATCATTTAATCTGTCCTGCCCTCCATCCTGTCACAGGCCTTCCCTCTTTTTTTTTTGCTTCCCCTTTACGCTTGCTCGAAACTTATTATGTCTCTTAACTTTTCTCAGTTCTGATTAAGGGTCACGGACCTGAAACATTGGCTGGAATTTTCCAGCCCCTCCTGCAGCAGCTTCCCCTGTGGCGGGGCCAGCGAGACATCGAGATCTCCATTCACGTTGGCGGGACCGATGACTATTTCCAGCATTTTCCGTATGTGTCTTTTGTGAAGCTCCTTGGGATGTTTCCTACACCAAAGTGCTATATAAATGAAAGCTGTTTTTGTAGATATTATGACCAATACATTACTGGCACTCGGTACAATGCACAGTCCCACGGTACAGGCAGGGAAAGCCTGATGTGAGCCACAATGCTTGAACATGGAGCGGGGGGGGGGTTCATTACTAAGATGATCGACACGAGGATGAAAGCGAAATACTGCGGATGCTGGAAATCCGAAATAAAAACAGAAAATGTTGGAAAACGTCAGCAGGTCCGGCAGCATTGGCGGAGAGAGCGACAGAGTTAAAGTTTTGAATGCAATACGACTCTTCTTTGGAACTGGTGAGAGGTAGAAAGGTGATGGGGCTCGCGCTGTTGAAAAAGTGGGGAAATTCAGGTGGAGCAAAATAGGTGGTCAGGGGTAGATTAGAGGGCAGGAGAGATTAAACAGGCAGCACTGACCTTTTTTCTGCTATCAACACATTCTGCTATTTTGCTATCAGACAGGGCTGACCTTTATTCTGCTATTCACACCTACTCCAGACCAAAGCTTTAGTCTTTAATACCATCATTACCACCCCCTTTGTCTCGTATTCCATGAGATCTTTGTCATTTAATCTCTCCTGCCCTCTAACCTATCCCCGACCTTCCCTTTTGCTCCATTTGCCCCTCCCCTCTTTTTCAACAGCGTGAAACCCATCACATTTCCATCTCTCTCCAGTTTCGAAAACGATTCATATTGGACTCAAAACGTTAACTCGGATTCTCTCCCCACAGGTGCTGCCAGACCTGCTGAGATTTTCCAGCGTTTTCTGTTCTGATCAACATGAGAGTTAGAGGAGAAAAAAATAGCCCAAAAAGCCACTTCTCTCTCTAGGGTGGCTGACAACAGAGCCTTCTGGAAGGAAGAGGAGAATTGACGTAAGTACCAAGAGGCAGCTTCAGCAAGGGACCAGAAGCAGCATCTGCTCCAGGGTCAGGACTGCAGTTGGGATGCTTTTCCATGAAGTTGGGTTTAGCAGCTGTTAACAGGAAATTCGAAGAAGTTACACCTCGAGGCTTTGGATGCTTCAGGCCGATTAGAACCAAACATTGAGATAAGAGAATTTCACAATCTGACAAGAGGCAGCAGAACAACAGGCATGACTGTGGAGATGTAGCTCCACACTTGTCAGATAGGGAGAGAAAGGGTAAGACCTCCTGCCTTTCACACTGTATAGGACCTCACTGCCACAAAGCAGTTGAAGAACAGCTAGAATCATAGAATGATGCAGTACGGAGGAGGCCATTCGGTCCATCGTACCTGTTCTATCTCTGTATTCAATCAGTCCCACTCCCCTGCTCCTTCCCCATTGCCCTGCAAGTTTTTCCCCTTCAAGTATTTATCCAATTCCCTTTCGACAATTACCATTGAATCTGCTTCAACTGCTCTTTCAGACAGCGCATTCCATATCACAACTCATTCGGTAATATCACCTACCCTCCATCACCACCTGCACCCCCCCACCGCCACCCCCAAACCACTCCTGTTGTCTCTACTTCTTTTGGCAGTTATCTTAGATTTACAGGGTCAGTTGGCTAGATGGGTGGCATCTGGTTCAGAATGATGAGAACAGCGTGGGTTCGATTCCCATTCTGGCTGAGGGAGACTTGGTCCTCGCTCTACCCATGAGAGCGGAAGGCAATGGCAAACCACCACCAGGAAAATGGCTCAGGATGAAGCATCAGCAGATAATGAACCAAGGACTGCCTTAGGGCAGAATGCTTACGAATGAATGAATCTTAAATGCGTCTTCTGACTACCGGCCCTTCTGCCACTGGAAACAATTCCTCGTTATTTTCTCTAAGAAAATCCCTCATCATTGTGAACACCTCTATGAAATCTCCTCTTTAACCTTTCTGCTCTAAGGAGAACAATCCCAGCTCTAGGGAATACAGACCTAGTCTACGCAACCTTTCCTCATAAGACAATCACTGCATCCCAGGAATCAATCCAGTGAACCTCTGTTGCTCTCTCTCTAAAGCAAGTACATGCATCCTTGGGTAAGGAGGCCAAAATTGCACACAATACTCCAGATGTGGCCTAATTGCACTAAGACTTTTTTAAAATTAACTTTGACACTTTAATCCATTTGTAAGAAAGGCTAACATGCTATTTGTTTGCTCTACCTGCATGCTAACTTTTTGATATTTGTGTACAAGGACGCCCATCTCCCTCTGAATATAAATATTTACTTAGCCTGTCACCATTTAAAACAATTATGTGTTGCTCTTATGCTGACCAAAGTAGGTAACTTGGCATTCCTCCACATAGTATTAAGACCATAAGACCATAAGATATAGAAGCAGAAATTAGGCCATTCGGCCCATCGAGTCTGCTCCGCCATTCAATCATGGCTGATAAGTTTCTCAACCCCATTCTCCCGCCTTCTCCCCGTAACCTTTGATCTCCTTACCAATCAAGAACCTATCTATCTCGGTCTTAAATACACTCAATGACCTGGCCTCCTCAGCCTTCTATGGCAATGAATTCTATAGATTCACCACTCTCTGGCTAAAGAAGTTTCTCCTCATCTCTGTTCTAAAAGGTCTTCCCTTTACTCTGAGGCTGTGCCCATTTGCAAAGTAGTCCATTTGCAAAGGTCTTGCCCACTCACCTAACCTCTTTATATTCCTCTGCAGCCTCCCAGTATCCTCCTCACAGCTTACTTTCCCATCTGGCTTTGTTTTGTCAGCAAACTTGGATACATTACACTCAGCCCCCTCATTTAAGTCATTAATATGGATTGTAAATAGCTGAGGCTCGGGCACCAATCCTTGCAGTGCCCAGCTAATTAAAGCCTGCCAACCAGAAAGTGTCTAGTTTGTTCTGGTGAGGTCAATCTCTTCTTCTATACTCTTAGCTGACTGCTGTGATCCAGCCTCCATGCTCTGTGCTGGTCAGTGATATATCACTTGCTCACCGAGGCATCAGTAACACAAGCTGTAATTTGCAGCACCATTTACTGCACAGACATCAGAAATTTACTAGAGATCAATTTCTCAACACTCCCACTTACCCTGAGAAACACGATACGTTCTGGAAAGCAGTAGAGGGCTATTCTGTCCCAGAAGTCCCAGGAAGTGAGAATGCCCAAACTCAAGACAGAACCAGCATCCTAAATCTCGTCGCTCAGTCGTAATTACGTTTGCAAACTGTAGCAGACCCAAAGCGATATCATCCTGTCCTAGATCCAGCAAGGGCTGTAAAGACACCACTTACTGAATGCATGTAATACTATGATTCTATGTTTAACAATGTTTAATAGGGTGATTGCAGGCTCATGAAAGAGAAAATGGGAAATTCATCTCGAAATGTACAAAACGTCTAACTTTACTCCTGCCTCTGACACAGTAAGCACTGTGGGTAAGATGCATTGTGGCTCGGTGGGTATATGCATTGCTGACGCAGGTCAGAAAGGTTCCAGATTCAATTCTGGGGCTGTTCTGCTATCAGCCAATGAGTGGGATTTTACAGCCCTGACACCGGCGGGCATTGTGGCGGGCAGGACGGGGAAATCTGAAGAGCCGTTCGCCCAGTGTTTACAGCCAGTCCTGGGATCCCGACATGCAGAGGGTGGGAGTGGATGGGTGGAGAGAGGCGGAGGAGTGGTTACTGATCAGCATTCCTGAAGGAGAGAAAGACCTGAGGGAGTGGGACTAACTGGGCCCTCCAGAACCTCCCTCTGTGCCGCACTCATCTATGGTTTTATCGGCAACTCATTATTCTCGGGATGTGGGTATCGTGACTAAGGCCAGCACTTACTACTCATCCCTTGAGAAGGTGGTGGTGAGCCACCTTCTTGAACCGCTACACTCCATGTGGCATAGCTACACCCACAGTGCTGTTGGGGAGGGAAGTCCAGGATTTTGGCACAGCAACAGTAAAGGAACGGCGACATAGTTCCAAGTCAGGATGGTGTGTGGCTTGGAGGGGAATTTGAAGGTGGTGGTGTTCTCATGCGCCTGCTGCCCTTGTCCCTCTAGATAGTAGAGGCCACGGGTTTGGAAGGTGCTGTTGAAGGAGCCTTGGTAAGTTGCTGCAGTGCATCTTGTAGATGGTACACACTTAGCTGCTACGATGGAGAGAATGATTCCGGGGCTGCTCCCTGGGATGCAGTATGGGATGCTACTCCTGGGCTGCTTTGTCCTTGGCGTTGGCAAGCTACACTCAGCCAGGCAAATGATCTTGTGACACTGGGTGACGTCACAATCATGTGCAGCCACTATTTTTCCCCACTGCCCAAGAGGTTAAATGTTCTGTCAACACCATCTAATCTCACACGTAGACAGGTGATGGGGTAAGGCATCAGTTATGGGCCTATAGAAACAAGCTCTGGGTGGCTTCTTAGTCAAACAAAACAAACTTTATTTACACGAGAGCTTCCGTGGCTGCTTGTATCCAGCCAGCCCTTCATACAGCCATCTTCCTTTCCTAGGAAACCCCTCCCTAGAATTTATTCCCCCGCGCTAGCCACTCATTGGTTGAACTGATCTTAAAGTGACAGTCATTACAGGGCCAATGAGATCCACTCAGCTCAGTAACTCCTTTGAAGGAGCAAGTTAGGAGTGGAGGTGGAATGGGAGTGAAGCTAACTAGGCAGCACGCAATCTCACATTCCCAAAGCTTTATTTTGGGGGCAGAAAAGGACAACTTTGTTCACATTCATTCCTCAAAACTTACTCTCAACAAGCAAATCTCCTCACACTGCATCTGTAATTTTCTTATCAGTAAATACCTGTAAATGTAGCACCCTACATAATAGCCTTATTCTTAATAATTTTATATATTGCATGCTTAGATATTAAAAAAAACAACGGCAGGAGTAGAAAATCATTAAAATCACTTTTTCCAGCTGTGATGATGTTTTACATCAGGCTTTCTCCAGCCCTATGACCCTCCCAATCTCTGCGTTCCCCCAATTCTGGCCTCATGAGCATCCCGGATTTTAATCGCTCCACCACTGGCGGCCATTCCTTCAGCTGCCTGGGCCTCAAGCTCTGGAATTCCCTCCCTAAACCTCTCCGCCTCTCTCTCTCATTTAGGGTGTTCATTTCATACACTTCTTACAACCCAGCTCTTTGACCCAAGCTTTTAGTCACCTGTCCTAATGTCTCCTTTGGCTCGGTGTCAGCTTTTGTCTGATAATGCTCCTGTGAAGCTCTTTTCCTTCACTGAGGATGTACATAAGTGCAAGTTATTGTTGGTGCTGTGTGAGAATGCAGTCAGTAACCCCGCTATGGTTCATCTAAGCAGCTCCTGATATATCGTATAGTACAAAATGTTCACAAGAGGAAGATCCATGAATACAGTGATTTGTTAAGAAGCTGTTAAAGAGGAATGATAATCTAAATCATCTGGTTTTTCTCATTATGTTAACTGTGGTTGTGTGCTGCATTGAGCCAGTGCAGCTGGAAGAAAGTCAGGTCAGTTTGTTGGACAGATCTAAATCTTGAGATCTGCATCTCAAATCATCCCCCAGCCTTCATATGCTTTAGAGCGTGCAACACAGAAGAACACCTCTGGAAAACAGTGCTGAGAATTACAATGGCTTACAGCATCATATTCCATCAGGTTCTCTAGTGCATACACAGATCATCACTCTCTCTCCTTTACATTTACTCCCACACAGTCACTCACTAAACAACTCCCCAGCTTTTGCACTGAAGGCCTGGACACCCAGTGCAGGCGATTCCAGTGTTGCTCTGATGAGGAGATTGCCCAAGTAGCCACAGGAAGGAGGGCAAATCCAATAGAACCACATTCAGCCTTCTCCCAGCCAGTAGAAAAGTAAGTCATCAATGCAGTCATCAAGGGGCATATACTCACCAATAAGCTTCTAGCACAAGTTTAATTTGGGTTCTGCCAGAAACACTTGATTCCAGACCTAGTCACAGCCTTGATCCAGGTGAGGACACAAGAGCTGATTGGCAGAGGTGAGGTGAAAAGCCAAGCACAATCGATGCAGCATTCGACTGGGCAGGACACCAAGGACCTCTGGCAAAACAGTGGTCAAAGGGAAAGCTTTCTAGTGGCTGATGTAGAGCAAGGTGATTATTAGAGGCCAATTATCACAGACCCAGGACGTTGCTGCAGGAGATCCTCAGGGCAGTGTCCTCAGCCCTACCATCTTCAGCTGCTTCATCAATAATCTTCCCTCGATCAGAAGATCGAGTTTGAAGCTGCTCACAGCTTTCATTTCCATTCATAACTCCTCGAATGTTCGAACTGCAGCAACACTCACAAGTGTGAAGTTTTGGAAGGATGAAATCGGAGAGGCAATATAAGCTACATGGTACAATATAACAGGGGTGCAGGAACAGGGAAACCTGGGGGCGTTGTGTACACAAACCTTTGAAGGTTGCAGGAGAAGTTGACAAAGGTCTTGAAAAAACACCTGAAATCCTTGCCTTTATGAATGGAGACGGAGGCCAGGGTTTTTCAAGGGCTGCGGGCTTGGTTTCGGTGTTGACGGGCTTTGAAAACCACGGTCCTGGAGGTCATATCAGAATACCGATGCCTCTGGGACAGTTTCGAAATTTCAAAGGGGCCAGCGGTGGGGGGCAAGGGATAGGGAAACGCGGGCGCTGCCAATTAGCAGCCCTTGAGCTCATTAAGGAGCCTATTACGAGGCCTGTCTGTTCGGTTTTGGAATTTTAAAATTTATTTTCCTGGCCAGCTCAAGCAGTCTTAGTGCACGTTAGTGTTGGGGTTTGCCACAGGAACCTGCTAATTCTCTCTGCAGTTGCTTTGAGTTGAAATCTGAGGGGCCAACTAGCACCAGCCAGAGTGCTGCAGAAAACCTTGTCGTCCATGGCTGCTTCCAACCTCCTGGCCCTCCCAGGATGCCCCAACTTGGCTGCTGCCTGCCTCTGCAGCTGCTGCCTCCTGGTGCCTCCAATCAGGCGCTGAACTTGCCCCCGGAGCAATGAGGCCACTTAAGATGAAAAGTAGTGCTGCGAGGGTGGGGCAGCTCAGGCACGGGGTTGGGACCCAGAATTCATACAGGTGTTGGGTTCCTGGCCCTGCATTGAAAATTTAGCCCACTGAGTGCAAAAGCAAGAAAATTGTGCTCAATTTTTTATAAATCTCTGGTTATGCTGTAGCTGGAATGTTGAGTTCAGTTCTGGGCAGAATGGGACCAGGGAAGAGGGTCTTCAGCTAATGCGGAGAGACTGGGGAAGTTGGGATTGTTCTCCTTGGAGCAGAGATTCATTTGAGGTGTTCAAAGTCTTGAAGGATTTTGATAGAGTAGACGTGACAGCACAGAATCACAGAACTGTTACAGGGCAGGAGGCGGCCATTCGGCCCATCGTGTCTGCACCAGCTCTCCAAATGAGCAATTTACTTAGTGTTGTTCTCCCGCCTTCTCCCCGTAACCCTGCACATTCTTCCTTTTCAAATAACAATCTAATTCCCTTTTTGAATGCCTCAATTAACCTGCCTCTACCACACTCTCAGGCAGTGCATTCTAGACCTTAACCACTCACTGCATGATAAAGTTTTCTTTTCTCATATCACTTTTGCTTCTTTTGCAAATTACTTTAAATCTGCGCCCTCTTGCTCTCGATCCCTTCGTGAGTGGGAACAATTTCTCCCCGTCTCCTCTGTCCAGACCGCTCCTGATTTTGAATACATCTATCAAATCTCTTCTCCAAGGAAAACAGACCTAACTTCTCCAAACTATCTTCAAAACTGAAGTTCCTCATCGCTGGAAATTATTTCATTATCTCACTTTCATCATGCACCACCTCTGGGTCACTGCAATGTCAATTCTCAAACAAAAATGTTCCGCTAACTGTATGCATGTTTGTACTTGCATATATAGATAATATTCAGCATCTCCTCTGCCTCAGAATATTGGGCATCTCCTGAGTGCCAAATATACACCAGCGTGCAGGGATCCCCAATAGGTTTGTCCTCGTGAGTCAGCGCCAATGCCAATGGTTCGGTCATGTAAGCCGAATGGATGATGGCCACGTCCCCAAAGATATGTTCTATGCCGAGCTTGCTCTTGGCACAAGATCAACTTTGTCCACATCTGTGATACAAGGGTGTCTACAAACGAGACCTAAAGTTGACCGGGATCGGAGTCAATGCATGGGAGGTCATCGCTACTGATTGGAGTGTCTGGAACAGGGAGGGAGTGGAAAAAAGCAGAGGCAAAGGAAAGAACTAGACAGTGGAACAGAGAGCCCACCGGAAAGAAAAAACATCAGTCGCCCTTGGGCCAACACTATTCATCTGTGCAGAAGGGACTGTCATTCACGAGTTGACCTCTACAACTACAACAGGCAGTGTTCAATGCAGAAGTGATAGGCACCCAGGCCACACTAGATTGTCTCCCGAGATGGACGGATGCCAATCAAAAACATAATACATATGATGCATAGCTGACCCACTCCGATATGGAAGGCAGGTTCTTGTCAGTAGGTTCACATGAACATCATCCCTCTCTTGTGCTTTCTTACACCCTCTCTCTCACTCACACACACACATACACACACAAACACACACACACACACACACACACACACGCACGTTCTGTTTGAAGGTGTGTTCTGGGGCCAGCATTGTGACATTTGTTCCTTTTATGTAAATGCCTGCAGGCAGCTCAGAGCAGAACTGTGTCCCGCTGTGCCCTGTGCCTCTTGGCGAGCTATGGAGCCAGTAACGGAAGCACCGGATGACTCCCCACAGAAAAGGATGACACAGTAATGGTTAGCAAAGGAGAAGAACAACCTTCTGCGAGGAGGTCACAGGAAAGAAAGTAATGCAAAGGATGATTTGTATTTACATCGCGCCTTTCACAACCACAACACTCCCTCAAAGCACTTTACAGCCAACAAAGTAAATTTGGAATGTAGTCACTGTTGTAATGCAGGAAACATGGCAGACCAATTTGTGCACAGCAAGCTCCCACAAACAACAATGTGATAACGGCCAGATCATCTGTTTATGTTGATTGAGAGATAAATATTGGCCAGGGCACCGGGGAGAACTCCCCCCCCTCACCCCCACCCCGCTCTTCTTCTATCAGTCCCACGGGGTCTTTTACCTCCACCTGATATGGCAAATGGTGCGCCGGTTTAACGTCCCATCCGAAAGATGGGACTTCAACAATGCAGCACTCCCTCAGTATCGCACTGGAGCAGCTGCCTTGATTTTTATGCTCAAGTCCTGGAGTGGAAATCGAGGGAGAGCGACTGAGCCACTGCTGAGAGAAAAGTCTCCAACAAGCCTCCCTTGCTCCTCGGCGATGTCATGTTCCTGGCGCTAATAAGCGGGAGAGGAGGTGAAATTGTTGACAAGAGTTATCTATCATCGAAAACTCTGCTGCCCGCATCCTAACTTGTACCAAGTCCTATTCACCCGTCAGCCTGTGCTCACTGACCCACACTGGCTCCCAGTCCAGAAATGCCTCAATTTTATAATTCTCATGCTTGTTTTCAAATCCGCCCACGGTCTTGTTCCTTCCTATCTCAATGAACTGCGACAGCCCTCTGTACTTCTCCAACCCTGGCCTCTCGAGCATCCCCGTTTTTAATCACTCCAACACTAATTGGCGGCTGTGCCTTCAGGTGACTGGGTTCTAAGCTCTGAAACTCCCTCCCTAAACTTCTCTACCTTTAAGATGCTCCTTAATCCCAATTTAATCGCAAAAGGTTAGCATGCGAGTACAGCTAGTAATTAGGAAAG
This sequence comes from Cetorhinus maximus, assembly GCF_964194155.1. Classification (NCBI taxonomy): domain Eukaryota; kingdom Metazoa; phylum Chordata; class Chondrichthyes; order Lamniformes; family Cetorhinidae; genus Cetorhinus; species Cetorhinus maximus. Next base: position 8,167,894 of record NC_135909.1, read on the forward strand.
CTAATAGAATGTAATTGTTTGTTGCGACGGGAATTGAAGCAGGACACTGGTGAGACCACATCTGGAGTACTGTGTACAGTACTGGCCTCCTTATTTAAGGAAGGATGTAAATGTGTCGGAAGCAGCTCAGAGAAGGTTTAACACCAGGAATGGGCGGGTTGTCTTATGAGGAAAGGTCGGAGAGGCTAGGCTTGTATTCACTGGAGTTCAGAAGAGTAAGAGGCGACTTGATTGAAATATATAAGATCGTGAGGTGCCTTGACAGGGTGGATGTGGAGAGGATGTTTCCTCGTGTGGGAGAATCTGGAGCTAGAGGGTCACTGTCTAAAAATAAGGGGTCGTCCATTTAAGACAGAGATGAGGAGAATTCTTTTCTCTCAGAGGGTAGCGAGGAACTTTCTTCCTCAAAAGGCTGCGGAAGCGGAGTCCCTGGAATATTTTTAAGGCAGAAGTAGATAGATTCTTGGTAAGCAAGGGGCTGAAAAGTTATCGGGGGTAGGTGGGAATGTGGAGTTGAGGCTATACTCAGGTCAGCCATGATCTTATTGAATGGCGCAGCAAGCTCGAGGGGCCGAGTGGCCTCACTCCTGCTCCTGATTTGTATATTTGTATCTGATTTCAAGCTTTAGGTCCTAAATAGCATTTGATGTGACATGGTGTCGGATCTCATTTGATAATTGCACGAAGATCGATTTTACTCTGAGGGGCATTACATAAATGCAACTTGGTGTTGTTTACCAGGCAGAGAGTTCTATCCCTCCAGACTGGTCTCTTGTGAAAAATACTGCAGTTTGTACAAAGAACTCCACACGTATTCTATTTGACAGGTTTATGTTTCATCTCATGGCTTCTGCAATACTGAAAAACTTTTCACTTGCTGAGGCAGTCTAAATATTGATGGTGAGGCGAAGCAGCTTTCAAAATTTACGAATGGGGAAAAAAATCCCAAGAACAAAAAAAAAGGCAAGAAAAATTAAGATCTTTTATTTTAAAAAAAAAGTATTAGTGCAATTTCGCTGTTTTTTTTTCACTCTTGTTGCCTTTCGCAAACCCTGAGATAATCACCACCTTCTCGCGGGGCAATAAGATTAATTAGATCAACCAGGCTGAGGGCATTCAAGCTTGCATCTCAGGATGAAGTGTTAAAATATTCATCCCGTTGCACAGATACAGACAGGCATACATTTCTTCTAAAGCAATCCTTACAAGTACTGAATCAGTGATGACACAGCAGCGGCTCAGCTGCCTGGCATTTGCGAATAGCCTGGTACAAACCCCTGCCGAGGCCCATGGATCCACCGGTGGGTGGGGCGCGCACTCAGCCAGAACAGATTCCCACCCAGCCTCGCCAGCGACGGCGCAAGAACGAGGGGCGGGGGGGGGGTCAGTGGTGATGAGGATCAATCACGGGCAACTTTCAAGGTCGCGGCGCCGCACCAATCTGTCCTCCAACCCATTCTGGGGCTCTTGCCCAGGCTGTTCTATCTGAGAGATATCCCATCAAGTATTTTTGTGAAGAAACCGTGATTGACATTTGCTGGCTTAAATCTGTTGCGCCGTAGGGACAGAAGGAGGCCATTCAGCCCTTCAATCCTGTTCCATTATTCAGTCAGATCACAGTTGATCTGTATCATAACTCCTTCTCTCGCCTTGGTCCCATAGCCCTTAATACCTTTACCTAGCAAAAAATCTATTAATCTCCATTCTGATTTTTAAAAATTGACAATCCCCCCCTTCCCAAGCCTAACCCCAACAACCTTTTGCAGGAGGGGGTGGGGGGACAGACTTCCAGATTTCCGCTCCCTTTTGTGTGTAGAAGTGCTTCCTGACATCACCCCTCATATTAAGGTTTTGCTCCCCCTTGTTGAGGACCCCCCCAACCACAACACCCCCCTCCCCCCACCTCCCCCCCCACACACACACACAGAGGAAACAGTTTCTCTCTATCGAGCTTCTCAATTCCTTTAATCATTTTGGTCCTTTCCGCATAAATTACAAAATAGACCATAAGACATAGGAGCAGAAATTAGGCCAATCGGCCCATCAAGTCTGCTCCGCCATTCAATTATGACTGATGATTCTCCCGCCTTCTCCCCATAACCTTTGATCCCCTTACCAATCGAGAACCTATCTATCTCGCTCTTAAATACACTCAATGACCTGGCCTCCACAGCCTTCTGTGGTAATGAATTCCATAGATTCACCACTCTCTGGCTAAAGAAGTTTCTCCTCATCTCTGTTCTAAAAGGTCTTCCCTTTACTCTGAGGCTGTGCCCTCGGGTCCTAGTCTCTCCTACTAATGGAAATATCTTCCCCACGTCCACTCTATCCAGGCCTTTCAGTATTCTGTAAATTTCAATCAGATCCCCCCCTCATCCTTCTAAACTCCATCTAGTATAGACCCAGAGTCCTCAAATATTCCTCATATGTTAAGCCTTTCATTCCTGGGATCATTCTCGTGAACCTCCTCTGGACCCTCTCCAGAGCCAGCACATCCTTCCTGAGATACGGGGCCCAAAATTGCTCACAATATTCTAAATGTGGTCTGACCAGAGCCTTATAAAGCCTCAGCAGCACATCCCTGCTTTTATATTCTAGTCCTCTCGAAATAAATGCCAACATTGCATTTGCCTTCCTAACTACCGCGTCAACCTGCAAGTTAACCTTAAGAGAATCCTGGACTAGGGCTCCCAAGTCCCTTTGCACTCGAGACTTCTGAATTCTCTCCCCATTTAGAAAATAGTCTATGCCTCTATTCTTCCAACCAAAGTGCATGACCTCACACTTCCCCACGTTGTATTCCATCTGCCACTTCTTTGCCCATTCTCCTAACCTGTCCAAATCCTTCTGCAGCCTCCCCGCCTCCTCAATACTACCTGTCCCTCCACCTATCTTTGTATCATCTGCAAACTTAGCCAGGATGCCCTCAGTTCCTTCATCTAGATCATTAATGTATAAAGTGAAAAGTTGTGGTCCCAACACTGACCCCTGCGGAACTCCACAAAGTAATACTTTCTTCATTATGTAGTACCTCAGCAGGGGATGGTGATAGAAGCGCTTGCTGTCAAGCGGTTAGTATTCTTGGATAATTTACTTTGAAGAATTTCTTCAGATTTATTTTCTCTAGAGCAGTGCTTCCCTTGCATACTTCGAGATCATGTCTCAGACACCTGCATCAGGTTTCTTCCATCTTGTCTCAAACCCAAGGCCTCTCCACTGCCCCCAGTGTTTAAACGTTTCATTTTGTGTCTCCTGGGCCAGAACCGGTCACACTACTCAAACTTCCTCTCATTTGTGCTCTGAGACTGTATTTTGTGATGCAGCTCAAGAAAGAGAAGCAATTGAGAGCAAAGGTCAGAGTACAAAAAGATAAAAGTTAACTAATATTAAGGGAACAAGAAAAGGTTTGAGTAAGTAATCACAAAACGCCCGATGAAAAATTGAATGCTCCATAAACTTGAGCCCTTCAAAATTCTGCTGCCTGTATTCTAACTCGCACCAAGTTCTGTTCACCCATTAGCACCTTTCTTAGCACTAACCACTACCATTAGCAATCCCTTTGTCCTCTAGTTCATGACATCTTTGTCAATCCCTCCTTTGCCCCCACCTATTGCTGGCCTTCTATTCAGCTCCACCTGCTCCATCCACCTTAAACAGTATAAATTGCATCACATTTCCACTTCCCTTCAGCTCTGAAGAAGGGTCAGAAGGTCTGGAAACGTTAACTTTGTCTTTCTCTCTCCACAGATGCTGTCAGTGCCTGCTGAGTTTTTCCAGCATTATCTGTTTTTGTTCCAGATTTCCAGCATCCGCAGTATTTTGCTTTTATCCCTTCACCCATCGCCTCCTTGCTCACTGACCTACACTGGTCCTCGGTTGAGCAACACCTCAGCTTGACAAATATTACCCTCGTTTTCAAAACACTTCATGGCCTTGGCTCTCCATCTCTGTTACCTCCTCCAGCCCTATGACCTTCCAGGATCTTTGTGTTCCTCCAATTCAGGCATCCTGTTTCAAATGCTCCACCATTGGCAGCCGTGCCTTCAGCTGCCTGGGGGCCTAAGCTCTTGAATTCCTTCCCTAAACCTCTCCGCCTCTAAGACGCTCCTTAAAGCCTACCTCTTTGAGCAAGCTTTTGGTCATCTGTCCTAATGTCTCCTTTATGTGGCTCCGTGTCAAATTTTATTTGATTATTCCCCTGTGAAGTGCCTTGGGACTCCTTAGCTGCACTCAAGCTGTTGTATAGCTGCAAGTTGTTGTTGTATTGATCTCGAGCCTGAAAATTGATTAATGAACCTTTCCGGCACTTATTTATTAATTAACATTTCGTAGCTTGGGGCAAACAGCTTTACTTCAGCAGAGAGTAGTATTGCATTTCTGCATGATGTGATGTTTGCTTCTGTTACATTACAGCATATCCTAACCATAAGTAGTATCGCTCTAATATATATATATATATTGTTCCACATGGGACTGGAGAAACCAAGTCTAAATAAATAAGTGTATATATATATTTTATTTTTATATACACACATATTACTTAGGCTTGGTTTCTCCAGTCCCATGTGGAACAATGGACAACAAGGCTCCGCCACCAGACCCAGTCCATTGTAATCTCTTTCACTCCAGCCCAGGTGGCGTCCCGCTCTAGGAAGCCCTCCTTAAATGTACTTCACCAGGTCTTGTTTGGACACCCCCATCTTCTTCTCCCTTCTGGTGGTGCCCATTCTACTGCCAATCTGGTGCAGCTTACATCTGGGAGATGAAATACATTTCCTGCCAGCCTCCGTCGTCTCTCCATCACAATGTCCCATATATATATTACATACCAGCCAATCTCCTGTTATGATATACCGGGTGAATCAAGACCAAAGGTAATCTTCAACTGGTGAGATTAGATACTGGGGAATAATTGGACCAGGGTTCACAGATGTGATTCAGTGAACACGTTAGAGACATTCTCACCTTATTTTTATACATTTCCATCACAAAATTCCCTTGTCCTGATTTAGAACAGAAGCTGCCTCAGTAAACTATGGCTTTGCAGCTACATCCTTCTCACCATAGAAAATGATTGTCAAGGAGGTTGACAGTAAGAACACACAGACCCCCATACTTGTCTGAGCGTGTTTGCATGTGTCTCTAAGTGTGTGTGTGTGTGTGTGTGTCTCTGCACGAGTGCTCATCTCCGCCTGTGTGCATGTCTGAGTGCGTGTATCTGTGTGTGTGTGTGCATGTGCGTGTGTAGCTTTACATGTGTGAGTGTTTCTACGCAGTGGAGTGTTATCTCCATTTGTGTACATGTCTGAGTGTCAGTGTGTCTCTGCGTGTATGTCTGTCTCTGCCTGTATGCATTCTCTGCCTGTGTGCATGTCTGAGTCTGTGTCTGCATGTGTCTCTGCATATGTGTGCTTGTCTCTGTGTCTGTCTCTGCATCTGTCTGAGTATGTGTGTCTCTGTGCGTGTGTGTCCGTCTCTGCATGCGTCTGAGTGTGTGTGTCTCTGTGCGTGTGCCTGTCTCCACCTGTGTACTTGTCTGAGTGTGTGTGCCTGTGTCTTTGCATGTGTGTGTCTCTGCCTGTGTGCATGCCTCTGCCTGTGTGCATGTCTGAGTGTGTGTCTCTGTGTGTGTGTCTGTGTGTCTTTGCATGTGTGAGTGTCTCTGCATGTGTGCTTATCTCCATCTGTGTACATGTCTGAGTGAGAGTGTGTCTCTGTGTGTATCTCTGCATGTGTGTGTGCCTCTGCATGTGTGCTTGTCTCTGCTTGTGTGCATGCCTCTGCCTGTGTGCATGTCTGAGTGTGTGTCTCTGTGTGTATGTGCTTGTCTCTGCATGTATCTGAGTGTGTGTGCCTCTGCACGTAGTGTGCATGTCTCTGCATGTGTCTGAGTATGTGTGTCTCTGTGCATTTCTGAGTGTGTGTGCCTCTGCACGTGTGTGCCTCTGTGCGTGTGTGCATGTTTCTGCGTGTCTCTGTGCGTGTGTGTCTGTCTCCGCATGTGTCTGAGTGTGTGCATGTCTCTGTGTGAGTGTGTCTGGCTCTGTGTGTACGTGCATGTCTCTGCATGTGTCTGAGTGTATGTGTCCCTGCGTGTGTCTACACAGGTGCACGTCTCTGCACGTGTCTGAGTATGTGTGTCTCTGCGTGTGTGTGCATGTCTCTGCGTGTGTCTGAGTACGTGCGTCTCTGCATGTCTCTGCACATGTGCACGTTTCTGCATGTGTCTGAGTGTGTGTGTCCCTGCGTGCGTGTGCATGTCTTTGCATGTTTGAGTGTGTGTGTCTGCGTGTATCTCTGAGTGTACATGGCATGTGCATGAGAGAGTTGAAGTCTTGCAACATATTATACAGAAGACGTCTGCAATTAGGGCCATAAAAAAAAAACAATACTTAATCACAACAATAAATTATTTTCCTAAGTAGGGTTTATCAGGTACAATGAACCCACTGAGACCCGAAGTACAGTCGCTGTGGACACAAAATGATTTTATGGCTGAAGTCTCAATATCACTTTCTGTTACAAAAAAATGATGTGAACTTTGTTCCGCACTTTTCAATGATTCAGTGGGCTCAGATAATAAATACTGTGTCCAGTCAGATGGAGTTGCTGGCTTCAAGGAAGACTGATGTTGGCTGAATTACATGAGCAAAGATTTCCATCAACCCCAGGTGACTGAACATCCACTGAGCATACTAAACTCAGCTGCCACACCAGGCTCAGTAAACCTTTCTGAGTCTGTATCTCTCAGATCCATGAAGCTTGATTCTTCATAATGGTTTGATTCTCAAAGGATATCTCAAAGATGAAACTGAAGGCCTGGTTTGTCCAGTAGGGGAACATGTCCGGGTGCCTGTACCAGCAGCATGAGGCCTGTAGGTCCCATTCCTACCGGTCCATTCCCTTGAATGGACCCCGTGAGGGATGGTGGATGGAATTTGGAAAGTTATACGGCATATGAATTCGGAGCAGAAGGAGGCCATTCGGCCCCTCGAGCCTGCTCCGCTATTCAATAAAATCATGGCCGACTGATTGTGGACTCAACGCCACGGTCCTCCCTGCTCCCGATAACCTTTCATTCCCTTGATAGTCAAGAATTTATCTACATCTGCCTTAAAAATATTCAATGACCCTGCCTCTACCGCTCTCCGGGGAAGAGAGTTCCACAGCTCATGGCCCTCTGAGAGAGAAAAAAAAAATCTCCTCATCTCTATCTTAAATGGGAGACACTTTGTTTCTAAACTGTCTCCCCTAGTTCTGGTCTCTCCCACAAGGGGAAACATACTTTCAGCACCCACTTTGTCCACCCCCTCGGGATCTTATAGGTTTCAATAAGATCACCTTGCATTCTTCTAAACTCCCATAGATGCAGGTAGCTCAGTGCCCTTCCAGCAGATAAAGGTCAATGGCATCAAATGCAGTGCCCAGGTAAGTATCAATCCTCTATATAGTGTCACTATATCTTATTTTTTATTCTTTCATGGGCTGTGGGCGTCGCTGGCAAAGCCAGCGTTTGTTGCCCATCCCTGATTGGCCTTGAGCTGAGTGGCTTGCTAAGGCCATTTCAGGGGGAGATAAGAGTCAACCACATTGCTATGGGTCTGGAGTCACATGGAGGCCAGACCAGGTAAGGATGGCAGATTTCCTTCCCCAAAGGGCATTCGTGAACCAGATGGGTTTTTACAACAATCGATGGTGGTTCTCATGGTCACCATTACTGGGACTAGCTTTATATTCCAGGATTTTTTATTAATTGAATTTAAATTCCACCAGCTGCCATGGGTGTCCCCAGGGCTTAGCCTAGGCCTCTGGATCACTGGTCCAGTGACATTACCCACTACACCACCATCTCCCTTATGCTGCACCTGCGAGGGAGATCTCAGTTCCAAGGCGATACAGAATTCCTCTCTCTGCAACTGCCGCCAATAGTGAGACAGGGGGTGTACAATAGTCGGAGGGTTGGAGAAATTTGGAGGAAATTGCAGAGACTGGGTGTGGAAGCCTACGAGGTGATTTAAACCAGAAGGTGGGAATTTTAAACGAGGTGTTGACGGACAGGGAGCAGTCGAGACTCGCGAGCACAAGGTGAGTCATACTGTCAGCAGCAATCCTCCATTGATCCTTCATACAGAGTGCCCCTGCCGGAATCCTGGAATCCAGCTCATCTGACACACAAGGGTCAAAGTCTTACTTATCTTTGAAGGCGCGGTCTCTGGGGGATATCGTGTAAAATACACTTTCCTTTCTCCGCCTGTTTCTCCCAAGAACAAGGAGGACAGAAGAAGTGACGGCTCGGCCCCCCACAACCGTGGTCTCAAGCACTTCAGCTGCCTCAGGCTCCAGCATTCTGCGGCTCATGGTTCAGGGCTTTGATAACGGGGCTCTGAATGAAGTGCCGGTCAGAAGCATGGAAGAGCTGGTGGGAGGCGGGGGAAGCAGCAAAAGTGAGTGAGGCTGTGAGCCCCCGCTTGCACATGAGATCGGTATCCAACAGGGCCTGCCTTGGCGCGCAAGCCAAAGACTTTCTTTTAACCTTTGTATTGCTGATGAACATGTGGCAGCAGCTGTCAAAGATCCGCAGCACAGCTCGTGCAGAGCTGCAAGAGATGCTGAGTAATGCGGGTTGCACTGGAGCATCCCCTATAGGGCAGCCCCAGCGCAGCAAAGGAGGGAGCATGAACGCTGCGACTGGCACCATTGGGACCTTTTCTTTTACAAGTTGTTAGAAGGGCACCCTGAATCCTTGGCTCTACGCATCGGGGAATAGAGTACAAAAGCAAGGAAGTCATGCCAGTGCTTTATCAATCACTGGTTAGGTCTCAGCTGTAGCAAGTGTGTAGCCCAATTCTGGGCACCACACTTTGGGAAGGATGTCAAGGCCTTGCAATGGATGCATACCAAAACGGTCCCAGCTTGAAAAACTGGGATTATTGTCTTTAAAAAAAAAGGTTAAGAGAAGATTTAGTGGAGTTCAAAGTTCTAAAGGGTTCTCATGGAGTAAATATGGGGAAATGGTTTCCCATTGGAAGGAGATCAGTGTGGGAATACAGACAGGAGGAGCCCAGTCAGCCCTTCGAGCCTGCTTCATCATTCAATGAGATCGTGGCTGATCTGCCACTTACCTCCATCTCCCCACCTTTGTCCCACATTCCTCAATACCTTTGGATAAAAAAAAATCTATCAATCTCAGATTTAAAATTAACAATTGATCCAACATCAATTGGCGATTGTGGGAGAGAGTTCCAAACTTCTCCCAGCCTTTGTGTGGAAGTGTTTACTCATTTCACTCCAGAAAGGTATGGCTCTAATTTTTAGACTCCGCCCCTAGTCCTAGGCACCCCAACCAGCGGGAACAGTTTCTCTCTATCTACCCTATCTTGTGTTTTTGTAACCGTTCATGGGATGTGGGCACTGCTGGCTAGGCCACCATTTATTGCCCTAATTGCCTTCAAAAAGATGGCAGTGAGCTGCTTTCTCGAACTGCTGCAGTCCATGTGGTGTAGGTACGCTCTCAGTGCTGGTAGGGAGGGAGCTCCAGAAATTTAACCCAGCAACACTGAAGGAACAGCCAATATTTTTCCAAGTCAGGATGGCGTGTGGCTTGGAGAGGAAATTGCAGGTGGTGGTGGCGCCTGCTGCCCTTGTCCTTTCAGCTGGTAGAGGTTGTGGGTTTGGAAGGTGCTGTCAAAGGAACCTTGGTTCCTTTCATCTTGTAGATGGGGCACACTGCTGCCATTGTATGTTGATGGTGGAGGGAGTGAATGTTGAAGGTGGTGGATGGGGTGCCAATCAAGCGGGCCACTTTGTCCTGGATGGAGTCAAGCTTCTTGAGTGTTGTTGGAGTTGCACTCATCCAGGCAAGTGGAGAGTATTCCATCACACTCCTGACTTGTGCCTTGTGCCATCTGTTATCAGGGGACACAGATTTAAAATAATTGGCAAAAGAACCAGCAGAGAATGAGGAGGTTTTTTTTTTATCATGCAGTGAGTTGTTCTGGTCTGGAAGGAGCTGCCTGAAAGGGTATTGGAAGATTCAATCATGCGAACATAGGGAATAGGAGAAGTAGGCCATTCGGCCCCTCGGGCCTGCTCTACCATTCAATAAGATATTGGCTGATCTGTTCATTTGAATTCCACATTTCCATCTACCCCTGATAACCTTTGATTCCCTTACCTAACAAGGGTCTATCTTCCTCCACCTTAAAAGTATTCAGTGACCCCCACCTCAGGCAGAGAGTTCCAAAATCACACAACCCTCCAAGAGAAAAAAATTCTCCTCGTCTCTGTCCCAAAAGAGTGACCCCTAATTTTAAAACACAGTGTCCCCTAGTTCTGGACTCACTCACAAGCGGAAACATCCTTTCCACATCCACCTTGTCAAGACTGTTCAGGATCTCTCACATACTTCAATCAAGTCACCACTCACTCTTCTAAACTCCAGTGGAAACAAGCCCAGTCTGTCTAGCCTACCCTCATAGGACAACCCACTCATTCCAGGTATCAATCTAGTAAACCTCCTCTCAATCGTCTCCAACGCATTTACGTCCTTCCTTAAATAAGGAGTCCAAAACTGCAAACAGTATTCGAGATGCGGTCTCACCAATGCCCTGTATGAATGAAGCACAACATCCTTATTTTATGTTCAAAACCTCTCATAATAAAGGACAGCATTCCATTAACCTTTATGATTACTTGCTGTAGCTGCATACTAACTTTTTGTGACTCACGCACTAGAAGACCTCTATCCCTCTGCATCTCGGAATTCTGCAGTTGTCCTCTGTTTAAGTAACACTCTGCTTTTTATTCTTCCAGCCAAAGTGAACAACTTCACATTTTCCTACATTATACTACATCTGCCAGATTTTTGCCCACCCACTCAACCTATCTATATCCATCTGCAACCTCCTTGTGTCCCCTCCACAACATACTTTCCTACCTACCTTTGTGTCATCTGCAAATTTAGCCCCCATGCCTTCGCTTCCATCATCTAAGCCATTGATATAAATTGTAAAAAGTTGAGGCCCTAGCATAGGCCCCCGTGGGACTCCACTCGTCACATCCTGCCAATCAGGATAAGGGCCATGCTGTCTATTTTCTGCCAGCCAACCAATCTTCTATCCACGCTAATATGTTACCCCTACACTATGAGCTTTCATTTTCCGCAATAACCTTTGACATGGCACCTTATCAAATGCCTTCTGGTAATCCAAGTCCAGTATGTCTGCCAGCTCCCCTTATCCACAACGCATGTTACTTCTTCAAAGAACTTCAATAAATTGGTTAAACATGATTTCACTTTCACAAAAAGATTCTTCCCGATTACCTTGAGTTTCTCCAAGTGCCCCAGCTATTAACTCCTTAATGATTGATTCGGACACCTTCCCCACAACAGACGTCAAGCTAACTGGCCTATAGTTTCCTGTTTTATGCACCCTTCCCTTCTTGAATAGAGGGATTATATTTGCCATTTTCCAGTCTGATGGAACCTTTCCAGAATGTAGCAAATTTTGGAAAATTAACACCAATGCCACTGATACCTAATTTGCCACCTCTTTTAAGACCCTAGGATGAAGTCCATCAGGACCCAGAGACTTGTCAACCCGCAGCTCCATCAGTTTGCTCAGTACCACCTCCCTAGCGATTGTAATTTCACCAGGTGCCTTCCTCCCTTCCACCTCCTGATTTATAGCTATTACTGGAATGTTTCTTGTATCTTCTATAGTGAAGACAGAAGCAAAATATTTGTTCATTTCTTCCACCACTTCCTTATTATCTACTATTAACTCCCCATTCTCACTCTCTAGAGGATCGACACTCACTTTGCTTACTCTTTTCCTTTTTAAATACCTGTAGAAACTCTTGCTATCCGTTTTTTACATTTCTAGCTAGCTTCCTCCTTCTTTCTCCTGATTAACCTTTCTGTCGTTCTTTGCCGTTCTTTATATTCTGACCAATCACCTGACCTGCCACTCATCTTTGCGCAATTATGTGCTTTTTCCAAAAGTTTGATGCTTTCCTTAACTTCTTTAGTTAACCAGGGATAGTGAGCCCTCCCCTTAGAATTTTTCTTCTTGTAGGATTATACTTATTCTGAGATATCTCCCTAAATGCCTGCCACTATTTCTCTGCTGATCTATCAAGTAACCTAGTATCCCAGTTCACTTCAGCTGCCCACATAGTTGCCCTTATTTAAATTTGAAACACTAGTCTTAGACCCACTCTTCTCCCTTTCAAACTGGATGTAAAATTCAATCGTATTGTGGTCGCTGCTACCTAGGGGTGCCTTCACACTGAGGTCATTAATTAATCCTGTCACATTACACAATACCAAGTCTAATATAACCTGCTCTCTGGTTGGTTCCAGATGTATTGCTCGAAGCAACTATCTCAAAAGCATTCTATGAACTCCTCATCCAGGCTACTTCTGCCAATCTGATTATTCCAGTTTATATGCAGATGAAAATCGCCTATGATTATTGCCGTCCCTTTATCACAGGCACCTAATATTTCTTCTTGTATACTTTGTCCTACGTTGTGTTTACTGTTAGGGGGCCTGTAGACCACTCCCACTAGTGATTTCTTTCCTCTACTTTTCGTCATTTCCACCCAAATGGTTCAGGTGTAGACTGTCCCAACGGTACAGCCCCCACTTTCCCCAGTACTAATGCCAGTGCCCCATGAATCAGAACCCACTTATCCCAGATCAGTCTTTGAGCCACGCATTCATCTCTCTAATCGTATTTGCCCTGTGCAAATTTGCCTTTGAGGTTCTGCTTCTTAATTTGGTACCTAGCTCTTCATACTGACTATACGGAACCTCTTTCCTCGTCCTGTCTGTGTCGTTGGTATCTACAACTACAATCGCAACTTTCAAAAGGGAATTGGATAAAGACTTGAATGGACAAAACCTGTCGGGATATGAGAAAAGGGAAGGGGAGTAGAACTAATTGGATAGGTCATTTGTTAGGGCTGCCATAGGCACAATGGACCGAGTGTCCTCCTTGTGTGCTGTCAGATTGTATGATTCTTGGGATATGGGCGCCACTGACCCAGCACTATACATTCAGTTGCATGGAGGATGTTAGTATTGCACCCAATAGACTGGGTGATGGTTTGGCTTCAGTAGTGATTATGGTCTGCACCCATATTGGGGGCACTCTGTCCACTGTTCTACTACAGATCTAGCTTAGGGCTTGGAAGTCAAAGTTCTCAGTCCAGCTGGGACTCTCAGTGATGGAAAACCAGGCCAGGCCTAAACCCAGAGTTCCTGACCTTATAAGCACCCAACACTACATAAGTACCACCTAGAAGTAATCAGCATCACATACAAGCAAATCAATTAGGAGCAGCAGTAGACCATTCAGCCCCTCGAGCCTGCTGTGCCATTCATTAAGATCATGGCTGATCTGACTGTGACCTCAGCGCTACTTTCTGGCCTACACCCAATACATCTTTGATTCCCTTGTTAGTCAAAAACTTATCTACCTCTGCCTTAAAAATATTCAATGACACTGCCTCTACCACTCCCTGGAAAGGAAGTTCCACAGGTTCACGACCCTCTGGAAGAAAACTTTTCTCTTCATTTCTGGCTTAAAAGGAAGACCCCTTAGTTTTAAACTGTGTCTGCTGGTTCTGGTCTCTGCCACAAGGGGAAACATCTTTTCAGCATCCACTTTGTCACCTCACCTCAGGATGTTATATGTTTGAATAAGTCACCTCTCGTTCTTCTAAACTCCAATGAAGGCCCAGCCTGACCAATCTTTCTTCATAAGATAACCCCCTCATCCCAGGAATCAGTTGAGTGAACATTCTCTGAGCTGCTTCCAATGCAATTATGTCCTTTCTTAATTAAGGAGACAAAAACTGTACACAGTACTCCAAATGTGGTCTGACCAATGCCCTGTACAACTGTAGCAAAATAACCTACAGTGTATGACTAAAGAGTAGGATTGTTGGCGGTATGGGTGAACCAGGTGGGTTTTTAATGATAATCTGCTATGATATTGAAGACTTCTTTAAAACTATGCTTAGTATCCCCAGCTCTATGGGCTTCTGGATTTGACACTCTAGTATCCTTTTTACCATAGTTTAGCCAACTCCTATACAACTCCACTTTTGTATTTTTTCAATATGCTTTCTCGAGTTGGTTTTTAGTTAGTAATTTCCATTTGAGTTACTGTCTTCATGGACCCTGAGGGTTGCTAGTTGATCTAATAATGACTCCTTGTGCATCTAGGCTTCATTACTTCCTCGGTCGATGTATCTTTCCCGGCACTGCCCTGCTTTTTTCAGTTCATCTCTCAGTCCTTGCAGAGTTTGTCTTTTTAAAATCATTTGATTTGGTAGCGACACATAATTAAAGAGGATTCTGCCAACGGTGCGTGCATCAGCGATCTAAGAGCGCTGTGTCTTTCAGGAGCAGGAAACACTCTGTATGTTGTGTACGCAGTATCAGTTCATGGTGCTTGCCAATCCCAAAGGTACTTATATCAACAACTTGCATTAAACGGCTCCTTTAAAATTGTTAAATGTCCCAAGGTGCAACATTGAGGTGTAAATTGGACAAAAGTTGACACTGAGGTCACAGAAGGAGATATTAGGAAAGATGACCAAAAGATTGAACCAAAATATTTAAGGAGCATCTTTAAGGAGGAGAGAAAAGTACAGAGGTTTAGGGAGGGAATTCCAGAGCTCGACACCTGCAGGGAGCTGAAGGCACGACCACCAATGGTGGAGCAATGGAAACCTGAGTTGCTCAGGAGGTCAGAGCTGGAGAAGCACAGAGATAATGGATAATTGTAGGGGGTTATAGAGATATGGATGGGCAAGGTCATGGAGGAATTTGAAAACAGGGGTGATTAAGGTGTTACCAGACTGGCAGCCAATGTCGATCAGTGAACGCAAAAGTGAAAGGTGAATGGGACTTGATGAGAGTTAGGATACGGGAAGCAGAGCTTTGGATGACACATTTATGGAGGCTAGAACATGGGAGGCCGGCCAGGAGTTCTGCCGTCGAGTGCTGTTGAACTGTACTTCAATTTCAAACTGTAACACAATCACAAAACTGCTCTGTGTCAGCGTCTATTACAATGAGTATTGAAAATAAAGCAGTTGTTAAAACCAGAACCCCACAAATAAATGTAAATACTTTTCACCAGCGTGCCTTTTAAGAAACAGAAGAAAGACTTGCAATTCTATGGTACGTCTGACCATCTTAAGGCATTTCAAAGCGCTTTCCAGTGTTGTCACTGTTGTCATGGAGGAAACACATGTAGGCTCCTTCGACAGCCCCTTCCAAACCCATGACCGCTACCATCTAGAAGAACAAGGGCAGCAGATAGATGGGAACACCACCACCTGAAGTTCCCCTCCAAGTCACTCACCATCCTGACTTGGAAATATATCGGCCGTTCCTTCACTGTCGCTCGGTCAAAATCCTGGAACTCCCTTCCTAACAGCAACGTGGGTGCACCTACGCTACATGGACTGCAGCGGTTCAAGAAGGTGGCTCACCACCACCACCTTTTCAAGGGCAAATAGGGATGGGCAATAAATGCTGGCCAAGCCAGCGATGCCCACATCCCGCAAAAGAATTTTAAAACACTCAGCTTGAACATAACGGCTGCAACTTTTGTGACGTGTTCTGATTTCAGCATCAAATGATGGATTGTTGAAGATCGTGAAGCCGAGATATGTGAAGTTATCAACAAACCCCAGCGTCACATTGTTAATACTGATACAGACTCAAAAACAAATTAAATATACTTGAGCTGGGCACATGAGAAAAAGCTGGTCAAAGCCAACAATCAAATAAAGGAAAGCCCTAGAGAGAGGGGGTCAGAAAAAGGTTTGCAAGAGGATTTAGATCCACTCCGCAACTGGATGACAAATTAAATTTAAGATTGATTAAACATAAAGCTTTACACAACGGATCAAAATTCACGGGTTGGAGGTACAGAACGAATGAGTCGGAATCATTGCAAGGACACTGAGAGAGGAGTTAATCTGAAACACATCACTTTCAATATCCACACAACATTAGAAGCAATAAAGAGTTAATAGAAAGCTGGGAAATGTGACAGTCAAGTGCAAGTTTACACCGAGGCTTGACAATGAGCTGGTCAGACTACATCTGTTCAATCATTGTAGCAGAGAATGTACATTGGGAAGGGGCAGGGGGGGGCAGAGAAAAGCTGCATGCCTGAGCCTTGCCATAAAAGAGAGAATATATAAGATGCTTAATCTTTATAGCCCAGTGAGAGGAGGATGAAGAAGTAAAGGGGGAGAGGAGAGGGACTTCAAGGCTATATAACATTTAAAGGTAACATTTAAAGGACTACTCCTACAAATTATGTCAGCAAATTAAGCAAGGCCAGCAGAAATTAGTGGCAAGTAAATTGAAACCAGGTAAATATTCAGGGATATATCTTCGCTTAAACAGTGATAAATGTTGTTAGGCATCTGCCAAATAGGATAGCAGATCCAGTGGCAGCTTTTCAAACCAAAACTGAAGGCCATCGTGTGGGATTAACGGGTGTATAAAGCATCAGCATCGCTGAGCTGAGCCTTTACTAGCCCCTGACTTTAATTAGCTTCCTGCAAGAACAGCTTTCATTTATACAGCAACACAATTTCATGTGGAATTCTTGCCAAGGGACTTTAGGATTTTTTTTAATATGGAAAACAGAGGCTGCACCAGGAAGGGAGCGAGAAAAAGAGCCACTTGAAAGCTCCACCGGAATAATCCCTCCTGTGACCTTCAGTCTCTTTCCCTGCTCCCTTGTTCTGGTTTGCAGTCCAACCTTCCTTCCTGTAAAACGTTATCAGGTGCTCAGTAATAAGGGTATAGCTGTAGAAATTGCTGCTTTTTAACCCGTGTGTTCAAATTCCTCCTTAGCTTCGGCCTTCTCTATCTGTTAGCTCTCCCAGTCCTGCAATCCCCTGCCATCCTCTAATTCTGGCCTCTTGCTCATCCCCCGATTTTAATCGCTCTACCATTGGTGGCCATGCCTTCAGCTGCTCACGCCCTAAGCTCTGGAATTTCGCCGCCCCCAAATCCCCACTCCCTGCAAATGTTTTAAATGACGCCCTTGTGAATCACGATGGGATGGGTTACTACATTTAAAGGTGCCACATAAATGCTCATAGTTGGTTTTGTTGCTGTCTAGAACGAGGAGCCATGGATTCAAGAATAAATTTAAGAGATTTAGAATGGCTGGAAGAAAGAAACTCCTTCACCCAAAGAGAAGGTGAGGCTGTGAATTCACTTCATTGGTTGAGGCAGAAGCTACTGTCAATGTCTTATTAATGATGTTGTTAAGGTTTAATGTCAATTACATTGTTACACAGGTGATGAGTATTGAACGCCTGTAAATGGGGACAGCTGGGACACTGGTGGTGAGTAGTGTTGACTGTGAGCTAAGTCAACAAACTCTCTCCAGCAAAAAAAGCTGCGGTGTCTTAGTTTTAACTTCACCAACGGGCATGGATCCAGTTAATAACTATGTCATCATTAGCTTGGAGGGTGGGTGAAAGAAAACAAATTGAAAAGATTTGGAAAAAGGTGGGTAAATGAGAGTTGGACCTGTGAAAGGCCTGTTTCCACACTGTAAGCTCTGTATTTCTAAGTATAAATAAGGGTACATGCAATAACAATCAGTTTCCACTTTAACCAATCCAACATAAATTGGGAATGCTTACATGCAAATATAGCTTTAGAATCAGAAGTAGGCGGTGTAGTACATGGTTGGTTTATGACCCAATGTGCTAAGGCCCTGATTAAGTGCAAGTCTAGCTTGCCTTAAATTCAACAATCATGCTACCCTACACCATTCAGTACCTTATGTAAGGACTGTAAGTAAGGCACAAAAACTTGATTTTAAAATAGTAAACTACAAAGGAATAAGAAACCAATTAAAAATTAAACTGGAGGTAATACTGAAGGACATGTCAGTGTAGGCGAGATGGAAAATGTTTAAACCAGAGCGTGGAATAGGCAGGATCACTGGGAAGCCCAGGGGAAATGGACTGAAGCTAAACGAACCTTTCTTGAAAGTAATGAATAGCGACAATTAAAATGGAAATTATGAGGGGGAAAAAAAATATCTACTGCCTACAGGGAGAAACAGAAGGTGTACACGTTGAGAAGGAAGCAGACGCTGGCTCAAATGTTAAAGGTGAGCAGGGGAATGTGTGGGGAGTCCAAAATGGGTCACAAAATCATGTAGGACTGAAGAGGTGGGGACCCTGCTTATCTTAACAGCAAATTACAGAACTGACTCCTCGCCCCGCCGTCTGCAAGATGGATAGACTGACTGATAGTCAGGATGGATTCCTAGTATCAAGAGGTTGTGTTCAGGCTCTGACGGGACATACACAGGCACTGGGAAAGAAGCAGCAGCAGCAGCAGTGGGCCACAATCGAGGAGGCAGGAGATCAGGGGGGAGGCTGTTGATGGAGGGGAGGGGGAGAGGCTGGTGATCGAGGGAAGGGGAGAGATCGATTGGAGAAGTTAGGACTGTTTTCCTGGGAGAAGGGAAGACCAAGGTGATTTGATAAAGGTTTTCAAAACCATGAGGGGTCTGGACAGAGTCAATTGGGGGGAAACTGTTCCCGTTGGTGGAAGGATCGAGAACAAGAGGGCACAGATTTAAAGTAATTGGCAAAAGAAGCGAAAGCGAGATGAGGCAAACTTTTTCATGCAGCGAGCGGTTAAGGTCTGGATTGCGCCGCCTGAGTGCGTGGGGGAGACAGTTATAATTGAGGTATTTGAAAGGGAATTAGACTGTTATCTGAAAAGGGAGAATGTGCAGGGGTCCAGGGAGAAAGCAGAGGGATGGCACTAGGCGAGTTGCTCATTCAGAGAACCAGTGCAGACACGATGGGCTGAGTGGCCCCCTTCTGCACTGTAACAATTCTGTGATTTTATTTAAATGGAGAGAGACTGCAGAATACTGCAGTACAGGGGGACCTGGGTGGCCCTGTACATGAATCACAAAAAGTCAGTATGAAGGTACAGCAAGTAATTAGAAAGGCAAATGGAATGTTGGCCTTTGCTGCAAGGGAGATGGAATATGAAAGTAGGGAAGTCTTGTTACAACTGTACAGGGCGTTGGTGAGGCCTAGAGTAGTGTGTAGCTTTGGTCTCTTTATTTAAGAAGGGACATGTTTGTAATGGAGGCAGTTCAGAGAAGGTTTTTGATTGACAAAGGGAGTCAAAGGTTACAGGCAGTTGAGACCACAATCAGATCAGCCATGATCTTACTGACTTGCAGAGTAGGCTCGAAGGGCCGAATGAACTACTCCTGCTCCTGTTCTTTTGTGCAGGCACTGAACGGGGGCAACGACAACAACAAATTACAACAACAGCTTACATTTATATGGTGCCTTCAATGCAGTGAAATGTCCCAAAGTGCTTTACAGGAGTGCTCTCAAACAAAGTCTGACTCCGCGACACTTAAAACAATATTACAGCAGATGACCAAAAGCTTGGTCAAAGGGGTAGCTATTAAGGAGAGTCTTGGAGGAGGAAAAGTGGCGTAGAGAAGCGGAGAGGTGTAGGGAGGGCACTCCAGAGCTTAGGGCCCAGGCAAGTGAAGGCAGGGACGCCAATGGTGGAGCAAAGTGAGTGCGGGCAGACCATAGGCCAGAACCCTCAATCACCACATTAAGAACTCATACCGGGGCTCGTGAACCAGTGATGGCTGTAGAACAATTAACTCAGTGTAACTCAGTGAGACATGGGGAAGTTGGTTGGTGGGAGGCCAGGAGTTGGGGGGGGGGGTTGAGTTGAATGAGATTGACAGCCTAACCAATGAGTGGCAGTTAACAGGAAACAAGCAGCATCGAAGGGCTTGGTGTAAGAGGCCATTGCTATCTCCAGGGGGTTAACAATCCACACGCACGCTCCTGTTCATAAATTAATTGAAAAGAAAGCTAAATGTTCTTTTGTGCTGCCTTGTTTTAAATTTACCACTCAGGATTCCCATCTGTGCACTGTGATGAAGACAAGAACACTAATTATTTTTTTTCCTTTGTTGAACATAGATATAAGCCTGTGCTTGATTGTAATTAGCTAACAGGCAAGTGCTTCCAATTCGGGGATAATTAGGCACTTCAATGCCAGTACTGTTGTGTGGCAGTTTATAGTTAAAGGGTATTCATTATATCCATAACCTGTCTTGTGAACTAACCTTTTGGAAGCAGGCTTTTGCTCACAGGTGTAACAAGAATTCCTCAAATATGGAATCAGTGATTATAGAATTATAGATTATAGAACCATAGGTTCGGATTTTGCCGTTGTAATGATGGTGAAACTGCCAGCATTCGCCGTCACTCCTAACTGTGAAACTGGCCGCCTCATCCGGTGTCTGCACGTGCGCGGTTAAACGTGAAACCCCCACAGCAGGCAATCTTTAGAAGCTACTGAACTAACGTGAACATCACCTTATATGCTGTGAAATCACTTAAAAAAAAAACCCTTGTGCCTCGTTGAATGAGATCCAAGAGGAGTTTAAACAGAGTATAAAATCATAAACACAGCTGAACAACCCCTCTGGCCCAGAAAAATTGATTTTGTATTTTTGGAATGTCAATTTTCTGCATTTTAACAATTCCATAGGTGCTCACCAAACTAAAAATAATTCTTCAAGTTTGTCTTAATATTTTAGCTTCTACTTTATTTCCTGTGTAGGTCCAAAATCTTTACCTTGCTCTCTATAAAATTTATAAAAAGTGAATAATAATCAATGCATTTCACTTCCTGGTTAGCGGATGGTGAGAATATTTCAATTTGATTGGCTACTTCGTCTACTTGATGACATCATTGTTGCTGGGTACCTGGAGATCCTCCAGACTTGGCGCCAGAATCAACTAATGTCGGAAAAGGGGAAATTCACACCATAGAGGTTACGAGGTCTTTCTGGTCAGATTTCTTTGATGTCAGTAGCGATGCCATCGCTTTGCTGCTGCCTCTGAAATCCAGGTAATTGAAATACAGCACAGTGGGCCATTCTGCTCTGCATACCTCTGCTGGCTCTTTGAAAGAGCTATAGTGTAAAGTCCCGCCTCCTCCTCGTACCATGCCCTAGGAGGGCATTGGCAACCATGGATTTTAGTTTGATTGGTCTATGATTATGATTAGCAAAGTACTGCAGTGGTTTGCCATTGCCTTCTGCAGAATGGTTGACACGGAAACTCTCCCACTCTTACCGCCTGCTAACAGGTCACGGGTTTGGCAGGTGCTGTGGAAGAAGCCTTGGTGAGTTGCTGCAGTGCATCTTGCAGATGTTACACACTGCTGCCACTGTGCGCCGGTGGTGGAGGGAGTGAATTTTAAAGTGACCGATGGGGTGATGACCAAGCAGCCTGCTTTTTCCTGAATGGTGTCAAGCTTCTTGAGTATTGATGGAGCTGCACTCATCCAGGCAAGTGGAGAGTATTCCATCACACTCCAGACTTATGCCTTGTAGATGGTGGACAAGCTTTGGGAAGTCAGGAGGTGAGTTACACTCCACAGAATTCTCAGTCCCTGACCTTCTCTTGCAGCCACAGTATTTATGTGGTTGGTCCAGTTCAGTTTCTGGTCTGGTCATAATGATTGCCAAAATGTAGGTGAGGGAATTCAGCAATGCTAATACAATTGAATCTGACGTGGAGGTGGTTAGATTATCTCTTGTTGGGGATGGTGATTGCCTGGCAGTGGTGTGGTTGTCCAGGTATGGACACAATACCTCAGTATTTGAGGTGTTGCAAATGGTGCTGAACATTGTGCAATCATCAGCGAACATCCCCACTCTGAACTTATGATGGAGGGATGGTCATTGATGAAGCAGCAGAAGATGGCTGGGCCTAGGACACTACCCTGAGGAACTCCTGCAGTGAAGTCCTGGGACTGAGATGATTGACCTCCAACAACCACAACTATCTTCTTTTCTCTTAGGTCTGACTCCAACCAGTGGAGAGCATTCCCCCTGATTCCCATTGACTCCAGTTTTGCCAGGGTTCCTTGATGCCACACTCGGTCAAATATGGCCTTGATGTCAAGGACAGTCACTCTTACTTCACTTCTGGAGTTCAGTTCTTTTGTCCATGTTTGGACTAAGGGTGCAATGAGGTCAAGAGCCAAGTGGCCCTGGCAGAACCCAAACTGAGCATCAGCGAGCAGGTTATTGCTGAATAACTGCTGCTTGATATTGTTGATGACACCTCCCATCAGTTTGCTGATGACTGAGCGTAGAGTGATGGGGTGGTAATTGGTTGCATTGGATTTGTCCTGATTTTCTGGGCATACCTGGGCAATTTTCCACACTGTCAGGTAGATGCCAGTGCTGTAGCTGCACTGGAACAGCTTGGCAAAGAGAAGAGTCACGCAGACTCGGAATATTAACTCTGTTTCTCTCGCCACAAATACTGCCAGTCCTGCAAAGTTTTTTCAGCACTTTCAGGTTTTATTTCAGATTTCCAGTATCTGCGATATTTTGCTTTTATTTCATTATTATGGCAAAGAGAAAAGCTAGTTATGGAGCATTAGTCTTCAGGATGCCGTCAGGGCCCATAGCCTTTGCTGTGTCAAGTGTTTTCAGCCATTTCTTTATATCACATGGAGTGAATCGAACTGACCCATTCAGCGGAGAGAAAGTTTTGCTCTCTCTAATCTATCAAAACCTCCAACTTGAAAACCTTTGTTAAGTGACCTCTTAACTTTCTCTGTCCCAAGGAGAACAGATCAAACTTTTCCAACCTCTCCTCAAAACTGAATTTCCCCATTTCTGGTAACATCCTGTTGGACCTCTTCTGTACCCTTTACATCTTTCCTGAAGTATGGTGTCCAGAATTTTTTTAAAAATTCTTTTCACAGGATGTGGGCATGGTTGGCTAGGTCAGCATTTGTTGCCCATCCCTAACTGCCCTTGAAGATGGTGGTGAGCCGCCTTCTTGCACACACAGCGCTGTTAGGGATGGCGTTCCAGGGTTTTGACCCAACGACAGTAAAGGAATGGCGACATAGTTCCAAGTCAGGATGGTGTGTGGCTTGGAAGGGAACTCGCAGGTGGTGGTGTTCCCAAGCGTCTGCTGCCCTTGTCCTTCTAGGTGGTAGGGTTTTGTGGGTTTGGAAGGTGCTGTCAAACGAGCCTTGGTGAGTTGCTGCAGTGCATCTTATAGATGGTATAGACTGCTGCCACTGCACATCGGTGGTGGAGGGAGTGAATGTTTAAAGTGTTGGGTGGGGTGCCAGTCAAGTGGGTTGCTTTGTCCACAATACTCCAGCTGAGGCTTAACCAGTGATTTATGAGGTTCTAGCAATGATCCCTTTGCTTTTATATCCTGTGCCTCTATTTATAATCACCTTATCAACTTGCCCAGTCACCTTTCAGGATTTGTGTACATGGAAACCAAAATCTCTCTGCTCATCTACATTTCAAATTCCTGCCATCTATAGTGTACTTTCCACATTACTCCTTCCATAAAGTGCATCACTTCGCAATTCACTGCGCTGAGCTCCATTTGCTGTGTTTCTGCTCATTTCACCCTCCTGTCGACATCATCCTGAAGCCAATACCTATCCACATTACCATACATTGCTTTGTCATGCTTCATATGATCTCCAAACTTTGAAATGCTGCTCCCTACCCCTGAGTCTGTGTTGCTTGTAAAAATCAAAAAGTTATCCGCCAAGAAATTAGAAATGGGTCTCCCAAAACCCTGATCTTTTCACCAGTTTCACCCTCCTCCCTCCGCTCTGGAACCAATGTCAGTCTTTTGCTCCCTTGTGAAAATACAGGACTCCCTGTTAGCTGCAGACAAAGGCAATATGGCCGCTTACAAAAAAAAAAGTTATTCATGCTTCACGTTAATTGCTAAGTCGCAAAAAGACCTCGCCATCCACAGGTCCCGAGTTCTATCTGGGAGAAAGCCACTCACAGTTGAGCTGAATGTGACAAATACTCAGACGTTCAGTAAGGTTTTAGAGGCTCACAGTGCTTTGGTGCACCTCTTAAAATGGTCACCTTGCTTGTCCTGGAACAAAAGGACAGAGAAAAGGGGGGTGGGGGGTTGGAGTTGGGGGAACTGCATCGTGAAGGTGACCCTGGGAGGAAAATCACCCCTAATAGATCGGTGAGCATATGAATTGCCATTTTCCCTCACCTCATCACCACTGATCATTCTGTCCAACATGCTGTAGTGGGTGACATCCAAGGCTTTGGAAAGCGGGCAGGGGAGGATCGCTAGATTCACATCCGATTGAAGCATCTTTGTTATCAAGGTAGGCTAAAAGAGCTGGCACTCTACACTTTAGAGAAGTGATGACTTGGTATGATCAGACTGTGGTTTATAAGATGATGAAGGAAATAAATTGTGTTCCAGTTGACAACTTGTCCCAATTAAATAGGTTAGGGAGGACCAACTTTTAAGTTGTGTAAAGGCAGATAGAGGTTTGATGTCAGGAGGTTCTTTTCTCAGGTTGCCAGCTCACGTGATGAACACTGAATTCAATCAAGCGAGAGCTGGGCTTGTTTCTGGCTGGGAAGAACATTATCTCTTACAAAAGGTGGGTACTTCATCGAATTCAGGGCTCGAGTGAGCTCCCAAGATTAGTTTTGACTCTGAGATGGGTTGGAACGGAATTTTCCAGATATCCTTTCCCAAATTGGCCTGGGGTTTTACCTCTTGCAGGAGGTCACATAATTTGGGTGGGGGGGGAGTGTGTATATACTGTGACGCACAGGTGTCCAATTGCGCGGAACCGTGACTCCTCCAACAGCACCTTCCAAACTCACGACCTCTAACACCTAGAAGGACAAGGACAGCTGACACATGGGAACACCACCACCTGGAAGTTCCCCTCCAAACCACTCACCATCCCAACTCGGAAATATATCGGCCGTTCCTTCGCAGTCGCTGGGTCAAAATCCTGGAACTCCCTCCCTAATGGCACTGAGTGTACCTAGACCACAGGGACTGCAGCACTTCAAGGCAACTCACTGCCACCTTCTCAAGGACAATTAGGAATGGGCAATAAATGCTGGTCTAACCAACCAATGCCCACATGCTATGAACAAATAAATAAAAAACAGGCTGAACGGACCAGATCATCTTTTCCTGTCTATATCTTCTCACACTCAACCAACATCACACACTATACAAACCAGTCCAGTTTGCACAGGATGTAAGGCAGCAACTTACCAAGGCTTCCTTCAGCAGCACCTCCTCCACCCGGATGGACAAGACAAGCAGGCATATGGGGATACCTGTTGCCCTTGTCACAGGCACCAAATGTTCTATGACTCTATGATTTTCTGGATCACAAGGCCAGGGGACACAGTGGGTCTGCAGAATACCAAATCGATGCATGGAGTTCTATCCATAATGAGTTCTTAAATTCTGTGCAAAGATTTAATCATCCAATTT
Organism: Cetorhinus maximus; assembly: GCF_964194155.1. NCBI lineage: Eukaryota > Metazoa > Chordata > Chondrichthyes > Lamniformes > Cetorhinidae > Cetorhinus > Cetorhinus maximus. The sequence goes on from NC_135909.1 coordinate 8,193,304, forward strand.
TGGAAAACTAAAACACCAAGGCAATTAATTTGGTGCGCGCACGTGTGTGTATGCATGTCTGAATGCGATGGTTATGGGCAATACAAAATGAGCATTTAATTGTACTTTTTAGCCGCACTCAGCACTGATCGGATCACCACTTTATAATGACATATTGTCTTCCGAGTTAAGTCTCATTGTTCTACTGCCTCCAAAATTATCACAAAATGTGCTCCTTTGCAGTCTGCTGCTGGGGAAAATGACCCATTTGAGTCCATTTTCAATGAGAATTATATCCATTATTTAGCCTGAAACAGTCTTGTTCAATATTTAATGTGCTTAGTTAGGTAAAATATTTTTCCCCCATCTAGATCATGGTTTCAGTTTTTGCCTTTGAAGAATAAAACTAAATACATTTTTACAGGAAGGATAAGTTGCAATGGTGTGAGCTGTTTATATAATCTAGTGAAGCTCATATGCATTAGCCAGTAACAATCACCAGTCGCTGCTCAGATAATCCAATAAACATAGAAAGGATCATTGGGACCAAACACATTATCAAACCAATTTATTCAATCAATGCTTTGTCAGAGAGCTCACAATGCATTTGAAAGTTGTCTCATTCCGGACAACATCACATGACCTCATCCTGGTATCTGTATCATAAATGCATCCTTGGGGATTTTATTATTTTTTTCTATTAACATGTTAAAGATTTTAAGTCTGTGCACACTTCTAGTCAGATCTTATGCATTATTTTATGCATTTGCAATGGGCACTACTGATGTAAACTGGTCAGGTTGTAAATTACTTCCTCCTCCCATGGCGAGGTGCTGCAGCATCTAGTAGAACTGGAAGGAGGGTGACATTTACATCCCACATTCATAGCCTTTTGCAGCCTCAGGAACTTCCACATGCTTCACTGTCTCTTGTCAACGTTGCAAGGGGAACACGGCAGCCAACCTGCGCACAGCAAGCTCCGGCTATCAATGAGACAAATGACCAGCTATAGTGATGTCAGTTGAGGGGTAAATATTGGCAAGGACACCAGAGGAGACGCCCCCATTCTCTCCTCTGAAGGGTTTTTACCTCTCCTCTGACAGAGAGCACCTCTGACAATGCAGCACTCCCTCAGCCTGGATTGGGTGCCTGTGTCTCTGGAGTGGACCTTGAGCCCACAGCCTCTGACTTGGCAAAAGAAATTGGGAATGTGTTAGAGGCCAGGATTGGTGAGGTGCAGAGATCTCAAAGAGGGTTCTAGGGGCTGGAGGAGCTTACTGAGATGAGGACTTTTTAAGCAGCGTCTCTGTAAGGAACAGAGGACTTAAGAGTGGGAGTAGGCCATTCAGCCCTCCGAGCTGATTATTCGAGAAGATCTTGGCTGATCTGGCTGTGGTCTCAACTCCACTTTCCTGTCTGCCCCCACAACCCTCGACTCTCTTGTAGATTAAAACATCTGTCTAACTCAGCCTTGAATAAATTCAATGATCCAGCACCCCCACTCCCTGCAAGAAAATGTTGACATCCTTTTGGCGTTCACATACGCTCAACAGCAATCAGCAAACATTTGTCATCAAAAGGTATAATTTGGAACGAGTTCTTCCTCTCTGCAACAACAAATATAATGTGACTTTGATTAAAACTAAAGTAATTTCCAAATATACAAAAGAGTTAGAACATAATGGCACAGAAGGAGTCCATTTGCCCCATCAAGTCAATGCCATATTTTAAAGTCGGGGAATGTTTCCACAATTGGGGATTTGAAAATGCAGTAACAATGTTATCTGCTCCCTGTATCTCATGACTAAAACTTCAGTGGGTTGACACTCGAACCTGTTCTCCCTGAGTTGATCACCCCCAAGACTCCAAGTTGGAAGAACTGAGCGTGAATCCACATGGAATCACAACATTTCATTTCCTTTTCCATTGGGCTTAATAAAGTTATTATAATGAAGTATCCTGCTGCTTAAAAATCCCACAAAAAAAAAAATCATTCCACGTGATTCCTCTGTCAAAGGGGCAAACTCCGGCCCCAGCTGGGATGTAATCGGAATATAAATCTTTTTAAGCTAGAACAATGACTACAAGGTAGAATAACTGGGTACAGATATGATCGGAAAATGATAACGAAACCAACTAAAAGCAAATCTCAACACCAGGCCAGAAAGGACAACAACAATAACTAGAATTTATGTATCGCTTTTAACACATTAAAATGTCCCTTGGGCTCCACAGGAGCATTATCAAACAAAATATGACACTGAGCCACATAAAGAGACATTAGGACAGATTAGGACAAAAAAAAAAAATCCTGGTCAAAGGGGTAGGTTTTAAGGAAC